>NW_028261392.1:10975342-11150371 GCF_051295495.1 Thamnophis sirtalis
TGAAATAGATCTATACTAGTCTCCCTTTATTTATCAGCACAAATATAACATACATACGTACGTACGTACGTACGTACGGACGTACGTACGTACGTACGTACGTACGTACGGACGGACGGACAGACAGACAGACAGACAGACAGACAGACAGACAGACAGAGATAGATAGATAGATAGATAGATAGATAGATAGATAGATAGATAGATAGATAGATAGATAGATAGATGGATAGATAGATGGAGAGATATATGGAGAGATGGAGAGATAGATAGATAGATAGATAGATAGATAGATAGATAGATAGATAGATAGATAGATAGATAGATAGATAGATAGATAGATAGATAGATAGAGAAAGAGATAGAGATAGACATAGAGAGATGGAGAGAGAGAGAGAGAGAGAGAGAGATAAGATAGATAGATAGATAGATAGATAGATAGATAGATAGATAGATAGATAGATAGATAGATAGATAGATAGATAGATAGATAGATAGATAGATAGATAGATAGATAGATAGATAGATATAGATAGAGGTAGATAGATAGATAGATAGATAGATAGATAGATAGATAGAGAGAGAGAGAGAGAGAGAGAGAGAGAGAGAGAGGTAGGTAGGTAGATAGATAGATAGATAGATAGATAGATAGATAGATAGATAGATAGATAGATAGATAGATAGATATAGATAGATAGATAGATGTAGATAGATAGATGTAGATAGATAGATAGATAGATAGATAGATAGATAGATAGATAGATAGATAGATGTAGATAGATAGATAGATGTAGATAGATAGATAGATAGATAGATAGATAGATAGATAGATAGATAGATAGATAGATAGATAGATAGATAGATAATAGATATTATTTACGTCTTCAATATGCTTTCCTACAAAGGAAGCTGACCTTGTGAAGTTGCTCTGGAATTTCCCATGGCTTGGGGATCGGGCGGTATAGCTATGCAGCTCTTCCCTCTAATCTGGCAGAGCAGGCTATGAATGATAAGGAGCAAAAAGCTGTGAAAAATAGGATGTGAAATAAAGAACTGTACTGCATTGTTGCCTCAATCACTGGGCAGCACAAAAAGCATGTCTGATTCTCTTAATCGAATTAGACATCATGACGGTGGCCAGCATCGACAGACAGCTCAGCATCGTAAAAAATGGGAGAACGGTCAGAGGATGCTTTCCCTTACAACTTTCCTTAAGCTTTCTGACCCTTTGGGGCTTATTTCCACCTTGAATCCTGACTAGGGTAGAGAATTTAAGGTAGGTCAAGAAGGAGAGTGGGAGGAGGAGGAGGAAGCAGACAGGGGAAGATTTAATCACTCCGAGTCCGCCTCTTGAAATCTGTTCAGTGCAGAAATTATTGGGAGCCTGGGAGATGTCTGTCTTCTCAGGTAGACCAGACAGGTAACACGAGCAGATGAGCTAATTCTATCTTGTTGTAAAGCTGTATTAACAGAATCTTGCAAGTCGGATAACACAAATCTCCTGCCATCTCTTTTTACAGTTGAGAAGTTACAGAGGGTCCCGTCTGGACCTCTTTCTCCACCCGTTATGCAGCTGCAGGCTATGTCCTCTCTTATCTGGTTACTCCCTAGGCAGCCTCTCTTACCAATACATGAACGTGCTGTTCATTTTCTTCTCTTTTTTCTTTTTGCTTTTACCTCTTTCTTGGTATATTAGAAAAGCAGAAACTTGTTTCCTGCAAAAGTCCACTCCCCTTTCGCTCTTCTTTTATTTCCTACGGGAGGTGCCATTCATTGTCCACCTGTGGCCTTACTCCCAATTTGACTCTGATTTCTTAGCTGTTCCATTCTTCTGGCAGCTCTGAACATGTGCACACTGGGAACAGGCTCCAGCTGTTCCTCTGCCTCACTGCTGTCTAGCTCTGAAGGCAACTGAGAACTGCCAGATGCCCTCGGCCCCATCTCTACCTCCGATGCAGAGCACTTGTTAGAGCTTTCCACAGTCTCCAGGACTAGCCCATGTTCCTCCCCAGCCTCCTTACTGTCCAGCTTTGCTGCCAGCTCTGCGGGCTGCTGGTGGCCCACAACACCTTACTCTACTGAGCATTCGGCTTTTATTTAATTGTTCTGGGGGTTCATTAAGATGGACTTACTTGCTCTGGTTTGTTTTTTCTTTGGTTTGCTTACCAATAATTTGTTGAGTCTTTAAACCAGGTTGCAACACTATAAAATTGAATCTTTCAAATCAAGAGAAAGGATCAGTTAAGATCTAATTAGCAAGCTACAAGGGGGCTCCAAGCCAGAAAACCTTCTCCCCCTCTCTAGTTTGGTCAGTTGGGGGCTTCTTCACCCTTTCATCAGGATTTCTGCCTTTGTTGTGGCCCACCAGTGGCCAGTGGAGCTAACAGCAGATTTGGACAGTGAGGAGATTGGGGAGGAACATGGGCCAGTCCTGGAGTCTGGAGAAGGCTCTGATGAGGGCTCTGTGTCGGAGGCAGAAAGGGGCCCAGAGTGGTATGCCAGCTATCAGCTGCCTTCAGAGTCAAACATCAGTGAGGCAGACAAACAGCTGGAGCCTGTTCCCAGTGTGCGCATGCCAGTGGTGGGATTCAAATAATTTAACAACCAGTTCTCTGCCCTAATGACCAGCTGGGTAGGCGGGGCTTGGTGGTCATGTGATCATGTGGGCATGGCCAAGTCAATGTCATTCAGGTTGATGGGCACTTCGCCTTAGTTGTTACAATGGTAATAAGGGTTAACTGGAGAGGCAGTTTCTGTAAGCAGGGCAATAAAGATTAGGCTAGAAACAGCACCATAATATTTCCTTCCTGCCTTCCTTACAGGATTAGCCCTGTAAAGTGGGAAAAAACAAAAGGAGATTTCTTCCAACAACCAGTTCTCCAAACTTCTTAGAAAGTTACCAACCGGTTCTCCCGAATAGGTGCGAACTGGCTGAATCCCACCACTGGTGCATGCGCAGAGTTGGCAGACGAAGGGAACAGCTAAAGAACAGGGGCCGACTTGGGAGTAAGGCCACAGGTGGATGATAAATGGCCCCTCCCAGAGGAAATAAAAGAGGAGCAAAAGCGGAGTGGAGTTTATAGTAGACAATTTCACTTAATTGGTTTGTGACTCTCTTCAACTCCTTGCCAAGTTTTGCAGATATCGGCCCTGCTGCTCTCCAAGCCAGATAAGGTCTGTGACTGTAAATCCTCCCTTGAAAGACTTTGCTGGATGTGAATGAACAGAATTTACAGTAAATTAATAAAAGAGGTTTTTTTTGTCGGGACAAGGAGTTGCTTCATGCTCTTGGGAACCCTAGGTCAGAACACCCATTTGCAGATTTCTTGTAAAGGAGAAAGGGAGGCATTTGGATCTTCCTGCCTAAATCCCAGAAAGATATCACAAAAACCTTGAGCCAGATTCAAAACACTAGGCTGGGCATGCAACTTTTCAGCTAGTGTTCAATTGACCCACCAGGTCAACAGCAGGTTATATTTTATGGGTTTAAGTTTCTCCTATAATGGCACTGCAAACTCTAGTTTGTGAAACGTATCGTAGGCTGTTGTTAACCATCTATTAAGGCATAATTTGGAGTTTAAAGGCTTGTGGAGTTTATTAAGGACCCGACTCTCTTCTCCCACTCCATCATTAGAGCTCTGGTTTATCCTTTTTCATAACAGCTCTTTGGAGGTGAAAAGCTTTAAAAAAAATCAATGCTCCATGGATTTCTCACAATGATGATTCAGTCTCCAGCTAAGTTAAATGGCCCAAGAGTTTGATTTGTGAATTACAGATCTGGCCATCGTGGTATTGTAAGGCGGTCTACTGCCTGCACACACTCACCCCGGCTATGGTGGATGGGTTGTATCTTGAAGAAGATGTTGAGATGAAGAAGGTCAGTCAAGATAAAGAGTCATGCAAAGAATATTAAGTGGTGTTACAAGGAGTTCCCGGTGCTTCTTTTTCACAGCTGCCGTCTTTGTCTACTTCTTCCCTTGGCTTTTCTCCAAGAACAGTCCACCAACTGATTTCATCAATAATGAAGTCTCCTGTTACACTCTCAATGTCACCTGGAAAGGAGAGTTTTTGAAGAGTGAATTGAGCAGCTGCTGTCTAGCGGAGAGGAAAACTAGCAACTTGGCAACGGTAGGTTTCTATAAAGTTGAATAGTTTGAAAAGAGTTTGGCGGGAGCAGCCAAAGTAGAAGGGTCGACTTCGACACATTCATGGCTTGTGTTAAAGTGGGACACTGTTGTGTTGTTCGGGTGCAGGAATCCGCTTAGGTCTAGTTTAATGAAAAGAAGGGTTCCACCACAAATGCGCGAACGACAAAAGCGCGCCTGACTAAACCGCGGTGACAAAACCGCGCCGACAAAACTGCGTGACGAATGAGCGCTGAAGCACGTCGACAACAGCGCGCCGACAGAAGCATGCTGTAACCCTAACCCTAAACCTAACCCTAAACCTAACCCTAAACCTAACCCTAAACCTAACCCTAAACCTAACCCTAAACCTAACCCTAAACCTAACCCTAACCCTAACCCTAACCCTAACCCTAACCCTAACCCTAACCCTAACCCTAACCCTAACCCTAAACCTAACCCTAAACCTAACCCTAAACCTAACCCTAAACCTAACCCTAAACCTAACCCTAAACCTTACCTTAACTTAAATCGCGCTTCTGTCGGCGCGCTGTTGTTGGCGCGCTTTTGACGTTCGCGCTTTTGTCGGGTCACGGAAAAGAAGGACTAGGGGGTGACCTGATTGCAGTGTCCAATAGCCACAAAAAAAGAGGACCAATCTATTCTCCAAAGTACCTGAAGGCAGAGCAAGAAGCAATGCATGGAAGCTAATCAAAGAAAGAAGCAACTTAAAACTAGGAAGAAATATCCTGACAGTGGGAACAATGCTATAGTTTGCTTCCAGAAGTTGTGGGTGCTCCATCACTGGAAGTTTTCAAGAAGAGATGAGACAGCTATTTGTTTGAAATGGTATAGAATCTCCTGCCTATACAGGACATTGGACTAGAAGATCTCCAAGGTCCCTTCCAGCACTACTATTCTGTTATTCAAGGTTAAATGTTGTTACTTCTTATGTGGAATGTCCAGCTGATGCCTAGGACCTAGCCATCTATTTTTGCAATGATGGACAAAATAATGAATGAGATGAGGAGCGAAATTTATTCATTTCTTTCTAGTTTTGATCGACCCAGCAACTGCACTGAGCACACTATATATTTTCTAAATATTCATTTTTCTAGTTGTATTGCCCATCATCTGAAAAAATGCTTAAGAGCCGTGGTGGCACAGTTGTTAGAATGCAGTACTGCAGGCTATTTCTTCTGACTCCTGACTGCCAGCAGTTCGGCAGTTTGAGTCTCATTGCTTCAAGGTTGACTCAGTCTTCCATCCTTCCAAAGTCGGTAAAATGTGGACCCAGCTTGTTGGGGGCAATTTGCTCACATTGTAAACCACTTAAAGAGGAGTGTAAAGCAATATAGAAGTTTTGTTGATATTAATCCTTATGAATAACTTATAATAACTTAATCCTTATAAATAACTTCTAATTCCCCAAATAAATATTGGAATCATATCATGACAGAAAGGGAAGAAGTTGGCTTCAGTTGCTTTAGTATTGAAGTATGAAAAAGGTGTGATATAACAATGGCTGAAATCCTGGTGAAATTCAACAGGTGCTAACAGGTTCTGGAGAACCAGTAGCAGACATTGGAGTAGTTCGGAGAACCGACAAATACCACCTCTGGCTGGCCCCAGAGTAGGGTGGGAATTGAGATTTTGCAGTAGCAATAACAGTAGCAATAGCAGTTAGACTTATATACCTCTTCATAGGGCATTCAGCCCTCTCTAAGCGGTTTACAGAGTCAGCATATTGCCCCCACAGTCTGGGTCCTCATTTCACCCACCTCGGAAGGATGGAAGTCTGAGTCAACCTTGAGCCGGTGAGATTAGAACCGCTGAACTGCAGATAACAGTCAGCTGAAGTGGCCTGCAGTACTGCACCCTAACCACTGCGCCACCTCGGCTCTTCAGTATCCTTCTCCTGCCACGCCCACCAAGCCACACCCACAGAACCAGTAGTTTAAAAAAATGAATTTCACCACTGCTGAAATCCAAGAAAAAGAAAAAAAAATGTGTTAAGGACTTTTCTCAAAACATAAACTTATAGCATATTCATATAACATATTCTATTTGTATATAATAGATAAAACTCAAAAAAATGAATGGGAATTAGATAGCTGCAGGTAAATCTTTTTAAATGCATCGACATACTCTGGCTAAATTACTGATGCCAGGGCTCTTAAGATTCCTAGCACTTTTTGAACAAAACATCAACTTTTGACCCAGCTTGTTCTTATTGGTTATTGTCTGTGATATAAAGACAAGGAAGTTTGACTGGATCAGTGGATGGCTGGATTAAGGCTGACATGTGAAGGCTGACCTTCCAAACCATCCCTTTCCTCCTGGGTCTTATCCTTGACTTGTTAATTGAACAAAGTTTGCTCCCCAAATCCACTTCTTGACCTTCCACTCAGAGTTGTGTATATCCATGTGCCCGTACCTGGATAAGAATCATTTTTAATCTTCTAAACTCTTGGCATTGTAATTATCCATCAAGTTCTTTAAACAGCTTAAAGCAATTGGCTAATCTTTGATCCTGGAGCTAAATGGCAAACTTCTACAAACACAACCCTATTGGCCCCAGGGGTTGTGGTGTGATGCAAAGGTCACATTAGAGTCTGCCATGCTTTTAAAAGGGATGGACATTTGATTCTTGTTCTGGTGTGATAAAAGAATGTGAAGGTTCTTGAACTCACCAGATATGATCTTCCCCAGCAGTAGCCTTATTTGGGTTTTGGAAGTTTGGATGGACATATGTTATTACATTTTGGGAAACACACATAACAACTGAGTTCAGAAATAGAAAGGTAGTAGCTGATATGAACGCACTCTTTAACATCTAATTCATTTGTCCCATGCAGACATCATAAAGGCTAAATATTAGCAATATACCAAATGCGGGTCAATTACCATAACAAATATATTACTGCATAGGCAGTGGTGGGATTCAGCCAATTCGCACCACTTCAGGACAGGGGTGGGTTTCAACATTTTTAGAACCTCTTCTGTAGGTGTGGCCTTCTTTGTGGGAGTGGCTTGCTGTCCATGTGACCGGGTTGGAGTGGCTTGCCAGCCATGTTACTGGATGGGCAATGTCAACTTGTAAAATGTGGTGAAACTCACTTAACAATGCTCTTGCTTAGCAACCAAAATGTTGGCTCAGAAACTCTGGCATTTGAAGCACGCAAGTCTTAAAGCTGTCAAGTTACAAGACCCTTGCACCCCTAACCCATTAGGGGAAAAAAAACCAGGGGTGTTCAAACTTGACAGCTTTAAGACTTGTGAACTTCAACTCCCAGAATTCCTCCTCTCCCTCTTCATCTTCATCTTCTTGATGATGTGCAGACGGGCGGGGGGAGGGATCTGGAACCGGCTCTAAATGGCACTGTAGATTTGTGGAACCTCTTCTATAGAAGAGGTTAGAACTGACAGGAACCCACCCCTACTTCAGGAGAACCAGTTGTTAACTTTCTGAGCAGTTTGGTTGTTGGAAGAAATCATTAGGACAGAGAACCAGTTGTTAAATTATTTGAATCCCACTCTGTAGAGATTCTCAGTCATCCAGGTCATGGTTGTCCCAAAGGTGCTTTTTCAGGAGGCAACTAGACTTTCTTGTTTTTTCTTTCCTTTTGAAGATGTTTTCTTCTCATCCAAGAAGTTCCTTCAGCTCTGACAGGATAGTGGGGAATGGAAGGGTTTCTTCTCCTTGCAGATAGCTGGTCATTTGCATCATTTTAGAAGGTTGTAGAGGCCACTTGGAGGTTTATCTGTGTCCTCAAGGTCACCTGAGTGGTGCTAATGGTTCCTGTAGTCTGCAATCTTCTTCAGCTTCTTGGATGAGGAGCAAAATGTCATCAAAGGAAAACAAGAAAGTCCAGATGCCTCCTGAAAAAGCACCTTTGGGACAATCATGACTGAGAATCTCTGCAGACTTTTAGCTATGCAATTTGGGATGAACACCTTTCGAATGATGTGGGAGTACGAATGGATTTTTTTTAAAAATTGCAGACTACAGCACTATTCAAGCGACCTTGAGGACACAGAAAACCTGCAGGTGACTGCAGGTTGATGACTCGCTAAAATGACCAGCTGCCTGCAAGGAATATAAATCCTTCCATTCCCCCACCGTCCAGTCAGAGTTGAAGAAGCTTCTTGGATGAGAAGCAAAAGGTCTTCAAAGAAAAACAAGGAAGTCCAGTTGCCTCCTGCAAAAGCATCTTTGGGACAACCATGACCTGGATGACTGAGAATCTCTACAGACTTTTATCCTGGGACATGTGGATGTCTGCCTTTTAAAATTCTACTTTGATTTACCTTTCACTGTGGCAGAGGGGAGGTCTCTTCGGTGACAAAATGTAAGAGCCATCCAATAATCCTGCTTCAATATCTGATTTTCAAATAGGTTGTTATAGATAGTAGCCACTTCTCCTAGCAGATCCCTGAATAGTTTAGCCTGTATTGTGGCTCAGTGGCTAAGACGCTGAGATTGTCGATCAGAAAGATGTGCAGTTTCAGCGGTTCGAATCCCTAGTGCCACATAACAGAGTGAACTCCCATTACTTGTTCCAGCTTCTGCCAACCTAGCAGTTTGAAAGTACGTAACAAATGCAAGTAGAAAAAGTGGGAACCATCTTTGGTGGGAAGGTAACAGCATCCCATATGCATTCGGCGTTTAGTCATGCTGGCCACATGACCCCGGAGACATCTTCGGACAGCGTTGGCTCTTTGGCTTTGAAACAGAGATGAGCATCACCCCCTAGAGTTGGGAACAACTAGCACATACGTGTGAGGGGAACCTTTACCTTTTTATTGTGGGGTTTATTAATTTTTTTTCACTCTCCATCCCTGGCAATTTGTCCCTGCTACATCTGGAAGCAGGAGTTTATTTTTATTTGGATTCTTTGTGCTGCTGCCAATCCGATTGAATGAAACATCATTATCTGAGACTCCCCTTGTTTAATCAGCAGAGCGGGGGACAGGATGGCAGGTCCTGAAAGGGCAAATTGCTATTTTGGAAGACATGGGAGGGAGAGGCGAGGTTGTGTATCATGTCATCTGCCTTCAAGTAAATCCAGGGCATGCCAGGGAGACTTGTAAACGAAGGCTTTATAAATTTGAAATTGTACATGTTCCTTAGCTGATCATACCAAACAACTGTGTCAGTTTGATTGGCTGGGCTGGCATTTAAATGCAGATTTATGGCACTAGCAGGAAGTCAAGTTACAATAGGTGATGTATTTGAGCAGCTTGACAAGATCAACATTGCCCCAATTTGCATCTGGGAAAAGGAGTTTCTTTTAATAAAAAATGTCAGCTTCTCAATTCTCTCCCCCCCCCCCCAACCTCCCCAAGTCTCTTATTTCTGTAAGAAGTTCAGATCTGCCACAGAATGTTGACACCTGTGTTTTGTAACAAGAGTTTAGTGTCTATGAAGATTCTCAGTCATCCAGGTCATGGTTGTCCCAAAGGCACTTTTTCAAGTATTTTTTCTGATTTTTACCGTATTTTTTCAGACTATAAGATACATCAGAGTATAAGATGCACCAAGATTTTGAAGAGGTAATTTTTTTTTAAAAAAAAGGAGTTGAGAGGGAGGAGTTTTTATGCCTTCTCTTGGGTTTGCACTTGAGGTTCCTGTTCCTGTGCAAGGACATGTATTCTATTGGCTCTTGTCAGACTCCCATGCAGCTATATAGGGCCCATAGCTTGATCTGTAGTTTGTCTGGGCTAAGTTTGGACTGCTGATGTAATTTAAGTGGCATTGGGCAGTTCCTATTGTGGCTGAGGGCTAATCCTACCTTTATTGAATTTTAGGTGAGGGTATTTGCTTATGAGTAGAGCTATCTATCTCTTTATCTGTTCAGTGCTGATATCTGCTGAAGGCTATTAAGGAAGGTGAGAGCATGTTTCTCCATTTCTCCCTTTAGGGAAACATAACGGTCTGCCTTTTTAATATTTCTCAAAATATTTCATTCCCCTAGGAGGGGTGAGTGTTAATTTTCTACAGGCTCTTTTAGATATTCTAATAGGAGTAAATTGCAGTTGTGGATAAGCAGAGCACAGGTCAAAAGGAACATTGTAACATTATGCCACAAGTTCCACCCCTTTTTCACATATTCCATGAACAAAAGGGGTGGAGCCAGTATTCGATCATGCAAATGTCTCTTCTCAGGATTGTACCATTTTGGATTGTGAGTCCTCTGATGTATGGATCTGAAATGCTGCTATTACAACTGGGTTATAACATATTAATGATTTCTGAACCAAAGCAATTTTGTAACAAAATTCAACAAATGAAACATTCACCCATTTCCTCTTTTAATTGCATTGCATTTAAAATAGCCTAACTTTTCCATGCATTGCCAATATTATTTCTTTCCCCACATTGTTTAGCTAACATTTAAATATTAGGTGACCTTAAAATTCTTCTCTAATGATTTTACAGTAGTGGCAAAAATTATTGGAAACCTTTTGGGAAAAGTGTACAGTATTTTTGAGGTTTGACGGCTAATAACACCACTTGTTTTGGAGTAGTACCATGAATTTATGTATCAATGGAAAGATAATTTAATCAAGAATGTAATGCAAAGTTTGTCCAATTATCTGTATTCTATGAAAAGTTATAGCCAAATAACCAGAAAAAGGAAGCAGAACTTGCTTAAGTTTGATATCAGGTAGCTTTCCTTCATCTGATTGTAGCCAATGAGCATGAGTGTCTAGCGAGCCAATCAGGTGTGATGTTGTTTTGGCAAGGAGCCAATCAGATCACAGTAGGATTTAGTTATTGATGTCATGTATTGAAGCTGAGAGGAGGACATTTGTCATGTATGTATGTATGTATCTATCTATCTATCTATTTAGAGTTACAATCCCCAGTATGCCCAAATATGGGAGGAAGATCACTACTTCCATTCTCTGTCCATCGGCTCGTCACAAGAGACCATCCAGACAGAAACCCAATATTTTTACTGTTGCCTTTTGTTACATTTGTGTTGTATTTGTGCTGATAAATAAATAAAGGGAGACTAGTATTGATCTATTTCAAGCTATTTAGCTCTCATCAGCTAGCCATACCCTTACTGGGCTAGCCATACCCTTACTACAGCACAGGTTCGAATCCCAGTAAGGGTATGGCTAGCTGATGAGAGCTAAATAGCTTGAAATAGATCTATACTAGCCTCCCTTTATTTATTTATCAGCACAAATACAACACACACACACACACACACACACACACACACACACATATATATATATATATATATTTGTGTGCAAGTCTTAAAGCTATACATACATACATACATACATACATACATACATACATACATACATACAGTATATCTCATTTTTTCTATGTGTTTCACTTTTCTTCTTTATAACTGCTATTCTAATAGCAAATCCTTCATAAATGTTTTTGCATTAAATTATTGATTACATCACCTTTCCATTGATATATAATGTTATGGTACTATTAACCAAAAAAAGTGGTGTTATTATCAAACCTCAACACTTTTCCCAAAAGGCTTCCACAATTTTGGCCACTTCTGTATATGAACGAACTATTATTTATCATCAAATGATCATGAATGGCCATAATATAGTAGATGAACGAGATGAACTAGACTTTCTATATTCCAGTTTGCCAGTTTTAAGGTCCATTTGCTTGGGGGGGAAAAAAAACTCCACAAATTATAATAGAGCTAGAGAGAGAAAATCAAGACTTTGCTGCTAATGAAAGACAATGTACATTGTATTAGTTTTGAGAGGGTGACAGATTTAAGCTTCTTTGAGTTCCTGAATGACAATTCATCTTACTTAGATTTTTGTTGTGGTTGTTGTTGTTAAGAATCAGCAATTAGACTAATTGAGAAACAAGAGCCCGTCTGTTGTTGCCTTAAAACCTCGAGTGTTAATTAAGACAGCTCAAGAATGGCCATCCTCTCAACATTTTCCTTAGTTACAGGCTGCAACAGGGAAACTAATTGTAATTAAATCAGGCCATGAATTAACAGTACTTGGTACAACTCAACCAACTATATGGATCTTTAAGTGGTACTGATATCAATGAATGAGGTTTTAGCTCATGTTTGATTTTTCCATTACAATCTGCTGAGAACGAAAGCATGTTCCATTTCTGCTGACTTATCTCTCATTATAAACAATCCGGGTCCTCATTTTACCCACCTCGGAAGGATGGAAGGCTGAGTCAACCCTGAGCCGGTGAGATTTGAACCGCTGAATTGCTGATCTAGCAGTAGCCTGCAGTGCTGCATTTAACCACTGCGCCACCTCGGCTCTGTAGGAGGTTAGCACTCACCACTCTCCTAAAAGAATGAAATATTTTGAGAAATATTAAAAATGTTATATTATACTTCTCTAAAGGAAGAAATGGAGAAACATGTTCTTGGAAAGCAGCCCACTTTTCTTAATAGGCCCTAGCAGATGTCAACACTTAACATATAAAGAGATAGATAGCTCTATTCATAAGCACATATCCTCACCCAAGATCTAACAAAGGTAGGATTAGCCTTCAGCCACAATAGGAATTGCCCAATGCCCCTTCATTGCATCAGCAGTCCAAACTTCAACCAAACTTAGCTCAGACAACCTACAGAGCCAACTACGACCCTTACATAACCCCTATTTCAGAACCCATGGGAGTCTGATAACAGCCAATAGAATACATGTCCTTGCACAGGAACAGGAAGCTCAAGTGCAAAGCCCAAGAGAAGGTATAAAAACCCTTCATTCTCAACTCCATGTGGTCAGCTGCCCAGAACCACCCATGCGTTTCTGCTTCATCGTTAAACCATTTTTCCAATCAGCCTCCAGCTTCCATTTTGTCTCCGGGGTCTTTCTCCCGGGCTTGGAACTGAACCAGATAGATATTTCTTCCCACATGGGCAATACATAAATGTGATAAATAAATGTAATAAATAAAATGAAGAACAAAACCCTCCCTCTCTCTTTAAGTTGCTTCCCCTTTACTAGCTTCCTCATTCCTCATTCAAAACTAGACGGATACCACCAGTTTACTTGGACTACAGCTGTCTTCACAGTGACTCCCATTGAAGAAGGAGAATAATTAATCTAGATATGCTATACAGGCACGCCCACACAGCCCTAAAAATGGAACATTTTGAAGCCTTCCGCATCCGCTATGCCACCCGATTTAGATTTGCTAGAAAACAGGAAATCCAATGATTCTAGCTAATATAAATTGTGCATCACAACTAATCATCAAAAATACTGGTTCTTATTTCTGATATTGACAATTGGTAGCACAATTGTGGAGTGTTTCAGATTCAGTCTCTAAAAAATGATTGGGGAGGACTTTGGCAGACTTGCAAGCAGAAATGCTTGCCTTCCAAAATCTTTTTCCCAGACCCCATATTCTAGCAGGCAGGTACTATATCTAGACTTCTCTGTGCTCCAAAACACTCTTTTTTTTACAAAACAGTACAATACAGTACAATACAATATAATACAATACAATACAATACAATATAATACAATACAATAGCAGAGTTGGAAGGGACCTTGGCAGTCTTCTAGTCCAACCCCCTGCAGGAAACCCTATACCTTTTCAGACAAATGGCTATCCAACATCTTCTTAAAGACTTCCAGTGTTGAAGCATTCACAACTTCTGGAGGGAAGCTGTTCCACTGATTAATTGTTCCCACTGTCAGGAAATTTCTCCTCAGTTCTAAGTTGCTTCTCTCCTTAATTAGTCTCCACCCATTGCTTCTTGTTCTACCCTCAGGTGCCTTGGAGAATAGTTTGACTCCCTCTTCTTTGTGGCAACCCCTGAGATATTGGAACACTGCTATCATGCCTCCCCTAGTCCTTCTTATTAAACTAGACATACAGCAACCATTCTTCATATGTTTTAGCCTCCAGTCCCATAATCATCTTTGTTGCTCTTCTCTGCACTCTTTCTAGAGTCTCCACATCTTTTCTACATCGTGGCGACCAAACCTCAGTGCAATATTCCAAGTGTGGCCTTACCAAGGCATTATAAAGTGGTATTAACACTTCACGTGATCTTGATCTTTTAGATTGGAACCAAAGCCTAGCGCAGTGCCACTGTCCCCATAAATATAGTTTCACAAGAAACCTTTTAAAGTAAAGTAAAAGGAAAAAAAGAAGAAAACTTGAAGAGTCTAAAGATTTCAACTCCCTGTGGAAGAAAACAAACCGACTCAGAATAGAATTGAGATCTCTTGCAACAGAAAATGACATTGTTTCCTCCAATGGGTCAGAGATTATTGTGGAATTTCTCATCACCAGCCATTCCAGAGGCTGAAACCAGAATTCAGAGGTTCTGCTTTCTAAATAATGTGATAAGTGCAATGGCATTTCTCCATCCTCTCTCCTTTGGAAGCTCTCCAGCTTAGTTAAAAACAACTGGCTGAAATGCACAAAGTGTTCTTTAACATCCAAATAAAAATTGGCTTTATAATTCATTTGCAATTTACTTCTGAAAGAAATAAAGGCTCTCGGGAGATGTTTCCTTGCCTTCAAGTTTAGTCTTGTTTAATCTTAATTATACTCGTTTGATATACACAAACAAACATAATATAATATATGCTGCCATCTAGCCAGATCTTTGAGGAAGTGCAGGCTCCTTATGCTTAGGGTAAGTTAAAAAAAAAAAGTTAGAAAAATCAGCTTCAGAAAAGCTTTCCGTGAGTCAAAGTGAGAAGAGGTTTCTAGCCTTTTTAGCATTGCTGCTTTAATAGGTCAGAGTTCAGGGGGGAAAATTGTGGGGCTTTACAAGTCCGGCATTTATGGAACTTTGCAAACAACTAAATCAGTGTTTCTCAACCTTGGCAACTTGAAGATGTCTGGACTTCAACTCCCAGAATTCCCCAGCCAGCAAATGCTGGCTGGGGAATTCTGGGAGTTGAAGTCCAGGCATCTTCAAGTTGCCAAGGTTGAGAAACACTGAACTAAATAATACACTAAGCGTTTGGGCAAATTACTGATAAGACAAAAGTGGATATAAAGATCAGAGAACATGGGTTGTACATCTCTGTTTAGTCTTGCATCTGGCCATTGTTAAAATATTGGAAAAAGATAAGCAAGGTTTGCTCTCATTAGTACTTAGAAAGGAGAGAAGAAGGAGAAGAAGAAGAGGAGGAGGAGGAGAAATAATCAAGAAATTAATAAAAAAAATGTATTCAAAAACAAGTAGAAATGGAGCAAGTCCTTAAGGGAACTGAAATCATTAAAAACCTCTTTCTAACCACTTTCAGGCCACTTTCTCTTCCTATGAAAACCCCCGGAGGTCAAATACCAACATAATTAATATATCCCTTAAAGTCATTTTAGTTTTATTCTGCATGGGAAGCTAGGAAAGGAATCAAACAAGGAAACCAGCAGCTCTTTGCTCCTGAGATCTGCTGGGGATGCTGAATTCTCAGCATTTTTTTCCCCATTGCAATTGGTTTTGAAGATAATGAGAAGTTCCATTTTTATCCACACGGCCCCTTTCTGAATGCAAGGGATGATCCTTTGGTCTTAATCTTTGGTAGCAACTTCCTAACAAAGTCGGTGTTGGTGGGAAACTGAGAGGAACTGCGACACATTTACAGGTGTGTTGCTAATGATTCAGAGGGAATTGTGAATTGCCTTTCGGGGCACAGGGTAGCTCTGTGTCAAATTTAAGAAAGACCGCCTACGAGAAATTGATCTCCTCGTCTTCCAGACTGTCAGTAATTTCATCAGTCTGAAAAAAAAACCTGGGCTTTATTCACCAAGTCATCATCTGCCTTCCTAATAAGCTTCAGATTTGTGGGGCAAACAAAATGGACAGGCAAATATGTTCTGAAGTGCCAATCAAGTGAAGAAACCTACTATTCCTTTCTTTTCAGGGACGGGATGAAGACACAGAGAATCCTGGGATCAAAATACATTTTTATTGTGCTGCAAAGGAAATTCTGCAAATGGTGGCTGGTGGGGGACCTATGGGTTGGGCTTTTCCTTTCTTCCTTCCTTCCTTCCTTCCTTCCTTCCTTCCTTCCTTCCTTCCTTCCTTCCTTCCCTCCCTCCCTCCCTCCCTCTCTCCTTCCTTCCTTCCCTCCCTCCCTCCCTCCCTCCTTCCTTCCTTCCTTCTTTGTTGTTATTGTTGTTGGTTGCAAAGTCATGTCCGACCCATCGTGACCCCATGGACAACATTCCTCCAGGCCTTCCTGTCCTCTACCATCCTCTGGAGTCCATTTAAGCTCACACCTCCTGCTTCAGTGACTTCATCCAGCCACCTCATTCTCTGCTGTCCCCATTGATAAAACTGAGTTTATCAATCTTCAAAAGGTAAGCTGGGCTGGGCTTTGACTTGGAAATAAATTTACTAGGGACATCCAGGATTGAAGACTAGCCTAGGAGTCCAAAAAGATGTCAGTGGAAGTCAGTGGCAAATGTCTTCTGTATTCTTGCTATGTAAGCTGCACAGATGAAAATCAACTTCCACTTAATACTGTATATTAACTTGTGCAGAAATGGATAGACTAACGTTAGAATTAAAAATAAAATAAAGGAGAGACGGAATATTATGACACATGGAACAGATTTTATCAATGGTTAGAAACACGAGGCGGGAGTCAGAACACACACAAAAAAATTAGGCTAAGTAGACCTGGAATGAGATATTTTATATATATATTGGAATGAATACATTGGTCAAAAATAATAATTGTACAAGGTTAGCATTCTGTAAGTAGTATGTATATTATTTGTCTTTCATTTTGGTTTCTATGATGGTTGAAACGCCATGACGGTTACATTGTGTTCGATATACTCATATTTAAATAATAAAGAAAAAAGAAAAAAAAAAGAAAGTCAACTTCAACTAATTATTTGAAACTCCAACATAATGAAACCAAAAACAAGTAAAAAATATTTGTTGAAGCACACGAGGGAAAACAACAATCCAGTACTATTAAATTTATGTTACTCAATTTTCCCAGTGTTGCATGGAAACAATAAATATATTCAGAATATGCCATAAGAATGATAAACGTGAATACCTATGAGACCATTTTTTTCTTGCAAGCTACAGGAAGCAGTTTTTCTTAACACAGCTTCAATCTGCATGAAAACTCAAGAGAAAGAGCTGGATGTCTAACTGAAGACAGACATTTCAAGGACATACATTTTTAAAAGAAAATATATATATATAATATATTACCTAATCAACTGTCACTAGGTTTGGGTTTGTTTTGGTTGGTAGGGGTGGGGGTGGGGCTTTTTTGCCCAAAGGAAGGAAGTATTGTGTATCTGACATCTAATAGATTTTCTTGCCAAAATGTTCTCTGCAAGTTTGAGATGGAAAATCTCAGGCTGTGAAGCACATCTGCTACAGGGATATTGCAGCTTAACTTTACAGCTTTTCCAAACAAATCTGAATTAGACGTGAGAAACTGCAGAGGAGTCACCCGCTGAAGAGACAGTGCGGCTTTTTCGGTGCTGGTGGTAGAAAGGTGAAACAAGTGCGATTTTAAAATAGTATCGTAATGGGTGGATTTACTTGGCAACGGCGCGAGGCGTCGAGATGAGAAGCAAACTGGAATGAACTTTGTTCACTGTGAAAGAATGAGCCAATGAACCTTTCTACCCATTGTTATGTCCTCGACTTGCGACCGGTCCTAGGTCCTTGACTTATGACCGGCCGCAAGTCCTCGACATACGAATGACAGCCCACAACCGATGGCTCATGCCTATTGGCTAAGGGCCATAAGCGGGCTTGTACTGTGTTGCAATTGGCTGCCCTGCTTGACAATTCTCATATAAATAGCTGTCAAGCAGGGCATGGTGCTGAATCTGTATATAGTTCTGTTTTACCTTGTTCCTGTGAATAAATCGTTGTTCCTGTTACCTCAGGTGTCCGAGCCTTTTCTGTCATTCCAGAATTTAATACTGGTGACGAGGATGGGATTCTGAGAGATGACCCACTGGAACAGCTACGAAAGAAGAAGAGAAAAGTTTTTTCCCCCCTCTATCTCTCTTCTTTTGAGGGCGATTTCTCCTCAGCTGATATTGGCTATGTCTTCTCTACCACATTTCGCGCCATTCGGCTCTGTTACAGAGTCGTGGGCTGGATTTCTCAAATGTTTTGAATGTTTCCTGACAGCCAATAACTATCACCAGCTACCAGAGGATAGAAAATGCAGATTTTTCCTTAGCTCCTGCAGGCCGGAGATGTTTAACACCGCAAGAATTCTCGCTTCACTACTGGTAGTCCATGCCTTAGCGTGGGACATCTTGATTGCGAAACTTAAAAATCATTATGCGCCAATCCCATCGCGCATCGCCTGTCAGCTGTCCAAGCTTTTGAAGGAAACAATTTGTTCATTTGTTTTAGGAGTGTGAAGATCTGTCCATGAATCTCAGAGACTCTGTGCCCAGTCTTTCCTTGCACATCACTGCATTTGGAAAATATTTACATGGCAGCTTTCCAAGCTAGATAAGATCGGTGGTCATAAATTCACCTTTGAAAGTCTGTTTACCAGGCCTTTGCTGAATGTGAATGAGAGGAATTCACATTCGTTTAATAAAAAGGGTTTTGTCGGGACCAGTACTCTGCCTCGTGCTTTATGGGGAAGCCTAAGTCAGAACACATAAATCTTCCAACTAGTCTGTCTAACTATATGGATTTAGGGTGAGAATTTCTGGACTTCACATACACAGTCACAGGAGTCCCCAGCACAAGGAAACTCCTTCAGTGTTGCTAGTGAAGGACTCCACTAATAAACCCTTGGGGGGGAAATGATGCAATGCCAAGAAAACAAGGAAATCGAACCACTGAGGTGCGTGGATTTGGGGTAGCATGTTCATTAAAACTGATGCAAGGTATCTGTCTAGCTTGAATCCTAATGAACAGGTAAGCTCGCTGGGTCTGCCCAAGAGGAAAGGGTCATTTACGGTGGCATCTTTTATTTAACGCTTGAATTTTTATTGAGCTCTTTTACGCTGAGCCTTTACTTCATCAGCCCTGAAAAATTGCTAAAAGATGGCTGACAAAAGCCTAGTACCTGTCCAGAATTAGGTCTGAGGGGACGCGGATTAAGAAAACGGCATAAAAATCCCTTCTGGTGGTTGGGGAAATGGACTAAGTCGCAAAGGAATCCGGCGCTGTGATATTATGCAGAAAAGGATACTCGCTGTTTATGAAATGATCCTGCCTTGTAAACCGATTGAGGGAAAATTCATTTTGCTCGCTGGCTTAACTTTCAATCTTGCCACAGTAAGTCTCAATGTATATATATTTTCTCTCCCCACAAGCTCTTCCCTGTTTACATCAGCGGGGCCTCACACTTCCTGCCAAACTATCACACATATTCATGTGGCGGATCGCACGCTTCAATTTTGCTGAGGAGCCTGTAACGAGAATGAACACCCTTTGGTAGCCATGATTAATGTAGCCTTGCCCAGGAAAACTGGACAGAATGGCAAGTCAGCTTTTCAGGCATCACTTATCATGGGCTGCGGACAAGACAATATTCACATAAATTTCACCATGTAAGATAGTACCCATGGGTGCTCATGAATTTACAATTTCTTCCTCTATAATCATATGTATCCTCTTTTAAATAACCGGTTCATTCCATTTATCATGGAACCTTCCCTAGCACTCATATTTCTCGGCTGACACCAGAGGGCTGTAGCTAAATCAGCTAAAAAACGTCCCTTATGGAATACATTCAGATGTGGTTTTTCTTTTTCTAAACATGTTCCAAACCTGATACCTGGGTTTCAGAGAAAGCAGAAAAGTGGCCATGTCCTAGTCTCATCATCATTTAATGATGTGGGGGTGGAGTCTGAATGGAGCTAACAGAGGGTATTAATGGCCCAATGCCCTTCCTGTTGCCAATGCTGAGTTTTGTTCAGAAGGTATATTATTCTCAGTGTGCCCAGAGAAAGAGATATTTGCCTCAACCTGAGATTGAACTCACAACCTCCTGATTGTGAGGCGAGAGCTGAGACCAAGGGAGACAATCTCTCTTACAGCCCAACCTGTACAATATCTTCCTCTGAGAATTACAACAATTTGGAAGTTTGGAATTACAAAAATTTAGAAGTTATACAAGATGGAGTTTTGCTAGAGAGCATTGAGTGATATCACCAGCTTTTATTTATTACTATCTGTTATTACTGCCATTACTCAATGATTGCTCTGTGTTTGTTTTCTGGTGTTATTACTTTTGACCTTTTAAGTCCTCATTATATATGATAGATTTAACTATTGATTGCTATCTGGGAACTGTCATGAGTCCATAATCAGGGGTGAAATCCTCCCGGTGTCCGGTTCCTTTTAGGATCTTTGGCCTGCCACACTCTCTCTTATTTTTCATTGCTGTTTCATTAAAAGGGTAATTGGGAGGGGGAATAGTAAGGAGTAGAATGTGTTGTTGTCAAAATAAAGCATTTCTTTCTAGAAGCCCAGGGTTATTCTTTGTCTCTGCACCTCTGCACCTGACCGGAACTAGATGGATGGAAATGCCAGCGTGGCAGTGGAAGATTGGACCATGTGATGGACTTGTGGATGTGGGGGCAAGATCATGAACGTTCAACTGGGTGGGAACCTCAGGAAGCTTTCAGATTTGGGGTTTCACAAATGTGCCAACATGTCTCTCTTATTAAATTTTGAAGAAAGCTATGCCTAGGACTCTGATTTGGATTTTGGATGATATTTGGAACGCTGATACCCAGTTTGGCCCAGTTCAGTTGAACCAGTAGTGATGATTGTCGTTGGCTCTGTGAACTGGTAGTAGAAAAAAAAAGCTTCAGAGGATTGCGCAACTCACAGCTGATCCACGCAATCATTGGAAGCTTATTTTTTTCACTTTCTAAAGCATTGTTTTCCCTGCCTTTTCACCCAAACTGGCAGGAAAAAAATACTTTAAAAAGCAGAAAAAAAGTTGGCCATGCCCACCCAGTCTTATCACACCACCATTATGCCACACCCACAGAACCAGTGGGGGGAAAATTAGATTGCACCCTCTCCATAATAGATATAAAACTGAAAACAGTAAACAAATAAATAAAAATCTGCAAAAGATTATATTTCTTCTAGGTGAGCCACAGGAGAACTTACCTCGTTTCTTCCAGACGTTCTGGTGAACCACTGGTTTTCAGAAGAAGGAAACCATCACTCAAAATATGTATCCTAGAATGTCAGGTTAAATTCAGACCCAGATGATAACTTCCTTTGCATTCACAGACGGATAAATAGAAATAAAGCTGTTTTCAGAGAGAAAAGAGGAGTTAAAAATAGATATAAAGCCTAAAAAATAACTCTATGTTTTCTTCTGGATGATGACAGATCAAGGAGAGAAGGCCAGAGGAAATGTTGACTTCAAGAATCGGGTCACTGACTTCATATTTTGTTGATTCTATGGGAATTCAACTGTCTCTACTAACTCTGCCTTTATTCTAAGATATAGAATGCAAAATTATACAATGCAAAATTATACAAGAAGTTTATACACTGCTAACTGCAATTTATATTCAGTAATGTTATGCATACCAAGGCGGAACAGTGGTTAGAGTGCAGTACTGCAGGCTACTTCTCCTGACTGTTAGCTGCAGTTTTGCAGTTCAAATCTCACTGGCTCAAGGATGACTTAGCCTTCCATCCTTCCAAGGTGGGTAAAAAGAGCCGAGGTGGCGCAGTGGTTAGGGTGCATTACTGCAGGCCACTTCAGCTGACTGTTATCTGCAGTTCAGGGGTTCAAATCTCACCGGCTCAAGGTTGACTCAGCCTTCCATCCTTCTGAGGTAGGTGAAATGAGGACCCAGACTGTGGGGTGATATCCTGACTCTGTAAACCGCTTAGAGAGGGCTGAAAGCCCTACGAAGCGGTATATAAGTCTAACTGCTAACTACTATTGCTATAAAATGAGGACCCAGATTGATGGGGGCAATAGGCTGACTCTGTAAACTGCTTAGAGAGGGCTGTAAAAGCACTATGAAGCAGTATATAAGTCTAAATGCTATTGCTAGACATAAATTCCTTGATTGAGTAACAACAGATCCCACCTCCCGCATTCTGCCACTGCCCTCCCCACATTTTCTTGGTTTTTAATTCTTACTTTAAATGTATGTACATTATCTATCTATCTATCTATCTATCTATCTATCTATCTATCTATCTATCTATCTATCTATCTATCTATCTATCTATCTATCTTTTTATGTATTGACTCTAAGCCTTTATGGTAAAATGGGTGTCCAATAAATTTTAAAATAAATAAATAAATAAATAAATAAATTCCACAATTTCGAGCCTTTCAATAGTTAAATAACCTCCATGCCATTGAAATGCAGAATGCTCCATTGGATATCAGGCATCTCCCTTGTTGACGACCTCACAAATGACACCATTATAGATGAGATGAGAGAAGGTTGACTCTGCTGGTATGGACATGCCCACAGATCAACATCTTCCACTGTGGCCAAAACTGCCTACCAACTAGAAGTCAATGACTGGTGACCTCGTGGGCATCCAAAACAGAAATGGCAAGACACCATCAACAAAAATAATCATGCCATGGTCCTACATCCTGGAGATGCAGCTGACTGTGCACAGTGGCATTCAATGATCTGAAAAGCAGACCCTGTACCTGCAGGAATATGCTACGAAGAAGAGGAATATCCTATTTTTCACACTATAAGAGAAGCATCTTAGTTTTTGGGGAGGAAAGTAATAAAAACAAATCTGATTCTGCCTACCAGCATCCATGGTATTCATCTGGCTAGCGTCCTGTCAATGTGCGAGAGAGTTGAGGGCTGTTTGGAAACAAACAATATTTGCTGTGCGAGCAACAAGGAAGGAAGCAGCAAGGAGCCTGGGCGTGGCTTGTTTTGTACTAAAGCTGCATGCTGTGCTGCTATCTGAAACTAAAACTGAAAGCGAAACTTATCTCCTCTGCTGAACTATCACATTGGAAAACCTGCTTTTGGT
This sequence comes from Thamnophis sirtalis, assembly GCF_051295495.1. Classification (NCBI taxonomy): domain Eukaryota; kingdom Metazoa; phylum Chordata; class Lepidosauria; order Squamata; family Natricidae; genus Thamnophis; species Thamnophis sirtalis. The sequence continues at coordinate 10,998,429 of NW_028261392.1, forward strand.
ATTGTATATTTACTTAAGAGAAGTTATTGAATCCTGCTGAATAATGTACTTGTGTGTGCTTTCTGAATGTGATTGCTGCTGCAAACTCTGACACGTCCTTGCAGCAAATAGTGAACAGGAAGGTCTGCTTCAACGTATTATTGCAACCTGATTCAGCCTGAGCAGCTGATTGGCAGTGGATCGGCCTCCCAGAATACCCGCAATCAGCTGCTCCAGGCTGCAGGAATTGCCACAGACCATTGCTTTTTTTTTTGTTGCTACATTTGGTTTATAAGACACACCAAATTTTCACCCTCTTTGGGGGGGAGAAGTATGTCTTATACTCCCAAAAATATGGTAGTCAAATAACCTAAAGGGCCACAAAGCAGGTTTTTATGCAAAGATATATACAGCCATATACCAGTAATTACAGAAGTTTCTCTCCAAATTGCACCAACCCAGAAAAAGTTTGGGGAATAACAATTTGTTGCTAGTCATTGAAAAGAAAGTCCCTCCGTTCTGCATCTATTAGGGGAGCAAAATGAATCACTCTAATGTATTCATTGAATTTCTTCTCTTCTTGCTCATGTGTTGAGCAGATTAGGGTAGCTTCAGATTTATTTGTTATTTGAGAGAGTATTCATGAAATGGTGGTAATGTGAATCTTTCTTCTCCTGTAGATTACTTGTGCGCAGTCTTGATTTGCAAGGTCTGATTCGTGAAATTAAAAATGAACAAAAAGAAAAGAAGGAAAGATCTCTGGGGGTTTATTAGATTGCTCTCAAAACGCACACCTTTGGAGTGCTAAATTAGATGTACTATGCTTACATAGAGCAGCTGTCTGCAAGGAGTACAGTAGTTCCATTCCTCACTATCCTGTCAGAACTGAAGAAGCTTCTTGGATGAGAAGAGAAAGATCTTCAAAGAAAAAAAAAACAAGAAAGTCCAGTTGCCTTTGGGTCAGGATGGTGACCATATTGATTAAAACTCTCCTTAGTTTTTGGGGTGCACATAAAACTTTAAATCAAGGTTTAATTGCCCTTCAGTGGTTGACCTCTTGGCTTGACAAAACCTTGAGTTTCCATATTTGAACAAATTCCCCACTTTTTAAAACAAATCAATTGAAGAATCCATAGAGGATAAAACTCCTGAGTCCAATGTTACCTGTCTGGCTAAGGATAAGATTTTGCATTTCCAGGACTGTGATCAACTTCTTCAACTAATATCTGGTTAAATCATCCACAGGTTAAGTAGGGAGGCATCCATGTAGCTTGACAACCATATGAAATAAGTTTCTCATTGGCCTTCTTCTGAAAGACTTATTTGACTTCTCGGTCCAGCTGGGAATCCTTAAGATGTCCTGCTGATCTCCCACCCAAATATTGATGAAGTTGAAGATTGGTTAGCTTTTTGCAAATCAGCCTGGAAGGGGGGGGTGTACGATGGCCCTGCTAAGACCATCCAATTATGTCGCAGAAGCAAAATACAACTTAGAGAACAAATTACATTGAGAGTGTAATGGCAATTTTCGTTTCCATAAACAAAGCCTTCTCATATTCAGGAATCAAGCCTCTGAGCCCAAAAGTCAGTGCCGAATTGAAATTACACTTGAAAGATTTAAGGGCTTTAAAATTGGATTTTTAAACACCTAAAGTACTTCTTAAAAGTATGCCTGCAAAGAACTAAATCAGGTTTCTGGGAGAGATTCCAAATAATAAGCAGAATTAACAGGAGATTCAAGCGTCAACCAAAATACAAGCCTCCTATAAAATATGAAGCTGCTAATCTTCGAACATTGCCAATTTCTGCGAGAGGACTTGAAACAAACCCTTTAAAAAATCAGCATGTCAGTTGCACCAGTGGATTCAAAATGGTCAACATTAAAACATGTCAGAGTTTGTTGCATAAATTCAAATCCAGAAACTCACACAGATAACAGATGCAGCAGGATTCATTAACTTTTTTATATACATAAGAATACATGAATCAATGTACAATATCAACAGGTGGTTCTTCCAAGTAAATAAAAGGCAGGAGAATTACAGGCAAACATAAGTAGTTAGTTTCATATCAGCAGACAAGCCCAGAAGACTGCTAGTTTACTTCTCACAGCAGCAGACTGCTTAAGTTTCTGTTTCAATTCTCTGCACAGACTCAGAAATTTGCAGGCTAAACCACACCCTGGCTGTTTCAGCTCCCATTGGCTGACTTGATTGCTATGCATATTCATTGGCTGACCTTGTTCCCTTGTCTCTCCAGATATGAATATTTTAACAAAACATACATTCGCTCCCCTTGTTTCTTGTGTGAATGTGATAAAAGGAAAGGTGAAGACGAAGGCAACAAAATCTGGGACTATATTTTTTCCTTGTTCGGGTAGAATAATCTTATTTGTTTAGGAACCTGTGTTTAGAGTTGCAAATGATAGCCTGGGAAATGCTGACAGTGAAATGAATACCTTTAAGATGTAACATCCTAGCAAACTGTAATAATATAACTACATGATGGTGTTGTATTAAATTGGAGGTTATAGACCAGAAACTCTGCTAGGAGTCTAATACCTTTGCTTGATAGCTGTGATTTGATTATTAAAATAAGTGTGTAGAGATATGGGAGGTTCCATAAAATGAAAACTTACAAGTATTTTTTTTTTAACATGGGAGATAGCATCTATTGCAATTTTTTGCATATTGGTATTATTCTGCCCTCACTTCACTTTAGTCTGTGTGCAGCTCAGCGTGCAGCGAAACTCACCTCTCCTCCAATGAAACATAGACCTAAAAGCTATGCATAGACCTAAAAGCTTTGTTGAAAGACCAGGATATGGCGAAAGTGGTGAAAATAGGGATACATACAATGAGAACTAAATACAAGAGAGGCACAGTATTGAGTTACTGCTGAACATAACAATTAATAAATACAAGTAATTTAAATCATTTCACATTTCACTTCTCATCCAAGAAGCTTCTTCAGCTCTCTCTCTCTCTCTCTGTGTGTCTCTCTCTTTCCGTGTGTGTCTCTCTGCCTCTGTGTGTGTGTGTCTCTGTCTCTGTCTGTGTGTGTGTGTCCCTCTCTCTCTCTGTCTCTCTCTGTCTCTGTCTCTCTTTCTGTCTCTCTCTGTCTTCCCCCTCTCCCCCTCTCTCTTTCTCTGTCTCTGTCTTTCTCTCTATCTCTGTCTCTGTCTTTCTCTCTGTCTGTCTCTCTCTGTCTGTCTTTCTGTCTGTCTCTGTCTGTCTCTCTCTGCCTCTGCCTCTCTCTGTCTCTCTCTCTCTCTGTGTCTCTCCTAGTTGCCATATTACAGACGTCTGTGTTACTCTTAAGTGTTTTTCTACATTGACTGACTTCTGCAATAAAGACATACATTTGAATGGCTTTCCATGGATCAGGCCATTAAGAAGATATAGTATCTTGGATAACTGCAAAATTAATCTTCTTTTGGGTAACTGGGGTCACATCACCTTCAACGCTTATAGAGTTCCCAATGCCTCTCCAATAAAGGAAAGTAAAACCACCAAGGGCAAGCAAAGTCATTGTCCTTTTACACGGACATGAAGACCTATCACATTCACCAACCTTATTCTTAGCTTCATTCTGCTTATCTAATTAGGGGCTGCTCGTTGGCCAGCTGGTCTGCAATCCCTGATCAGGCTGCTAATTAGCATTGTGAAAAGTAATTTCCGACTGATATTTGCCATGCAATTACAGTGATAAAAAAATGGCAACATGCACATTTGTCAAATGAAACGAGATACCGTCTGCAGTTTTGAGAGTCTGCAGTTTGACTGATCCTTCCTGTGTGGCTCGCTCACAAAAAATGTGGCTAAGTAATCACATCCGTCTGGGCCAAGAGGTATTTATTCTCCTGATGTTATTTAAAGGTAAAGGTTCCGCTCGCACAAATGCGCTAGTTGTTCCCGACTCTAAAGAGCGGTGCTCATCTCCAGCGCTATCTGAAGACATCTCTGTGTTCATGTAGTCAGCATGACTAAATGCTGAAGGCGCACCGAACATTGTTACCTTCCCACCAAAGGTGGTTCCTATTTTCTCTACTTGCATTTCTACACGCTTTTCAACTGCTGGGTTGGTTGGGAGAAGCTGGGACAAGTAACGGGAGCTCACTCCGTTATGCAGCATTAGGGATTCAAACTGCCGAACTTCCAACCTTTCTGATCAACTTTCTCAGTGTCTTAACCACTGATCCACCATGTAATGTTATTTACCTTGCAATAAATGTTTGCTCAGGAAGGGAGGGAGGGAGGGAGTTGGACTAGAAGACCTCTAAGGTCCTTTCCAACTCTGTTACAGCAAATATCAGCAATAAGATCTACTTTTAGCCTCAAGGGAAAAGAATTGTCAGGCACTCTTGTTTGGCAGATGTATTTCCTCACATCCCATAACCTGGTGAAACAGGCAATCATTGTGAACAATTGTACAGCTTTTGATTAGAGGCTAATAAGAACAAATTAAGGCCAAACATGGCAGTGTGTACAAGTGAGACCAGCGTGGGACAAAGTTTAATGATCTGATCACTCTTTTTTTATTTCACATACTAGAAGAGTCTTTCAAAATACAGTGGTTTTTCCCTACCATTTAACAGTGGGATCTACGTTTCTAATGATTTTTTTTTTTCAGGATATAATTGAAGCATGGGGAGGCAAGGGGCCTCAGATGACCAGAAAATAAATTCTGCAGTGAAAGACAGGTCAATCTCAACATTTCATTCAATAAATGCAGTACAAGAACATTGCATTTTATCCATGTCATTTTTGCTAATTCCTTTTCTTTGCAAAAGAAAATAATACTGAAAGGAAATTCTCTTTATCAGATTAACTGACTATTTCCTAGGAAAGTAAATGCAGGATATATTTTTTTTCTTGGTGATTAGAGATCTGACAACTGCAACCAGTACAGTACTAAAGAGGGGTATGTAGAAAAAAAAATGTTAACCTAATTATTAACCTAATTGTCAGGTCTTTAGAAATATGCAATACTGTTTAGTAATAGCAACCAGACCTTCTTATATTATCCATAAATCAATTAAGCACCGGTAAAATTATACATCTTGCTTGTCAGATACATGTAGAGCCCCATAGAAACAAGAAGCTAATAACAAAATAAACAGATCAAGAAAGTCAGGAAATATGGTATTAGCATGATAAATATGTTTAATGGTTATTTTGCAGATGTTCTATGGTAAAGTTTGATGACGTTAATCTTGTGAAAACCTGTTATGGTTTATCTGGATGAGGCCATCAACCATAGTGATAGATTCTGGATAGATAGATAGGTAGGTAGGTAGGTAGGTGGTAGGTTGGTTGGTTGGTTGGTAGGTAGGTAGGTAGGTAGATAGGTAGATAGGTAGATAGGTAGATAGGTAGATAGGTAGATAGGTAGATAGGTAGATAGGTAGATAGGTAGATAGGTAGATAGGTAGATAGGTAGATAGGTAGATAGGTAGATAGGTAGATAGGTAGATAGGTAGATAGGTAGATAGGTAGATAGGTAGATAGGTAGATAGGTAGATAGGTAGATAGGTAGATAGGTAGATAGGTAGATAGGTAGATAGGTAGATAGGTAGATCTGCCAATCTATCTCAATCTCTATCTCTCTCCATAGATAGATAGATAGATAGATAGATAGATAGATAGATAGATAGATAGATGGATGGATGGATGGATGGATGGATGGATGGATCGATGGATGGATGGATGGATCGATGGATCGATGGATCGATGGATCGATGGATCGATGGATCGATGGATGGATCGATGGATGGATCGATGGATCGATGAATGGATGATAGAGAGTCAGACAGATAAACAGATCTATCAATATATTTCTCATTTGAGAAGCAGGCAGACCATATGTTCAGTTTGGAAAGCTTGATCAAGCTAACCAAATAAGGAAGAGCCCAACATTATAGTCACCTGCTATTTACCATAATTACAGGTAGAACTCATCCACCATGACCGATTGGATGGGCTTTCTACCAGGAGGGGAAAAAATACATCAGAGTGATTCCTTCCCTCCACAATGGCTTGTATTTCCTTGCAGTTTGGTGAATATTTTTACACTGATTGTTTCTCTATTGATATTAAGGAAGGTAGGTAGGTAGGCAGAGAGAGATAGAGAGAGATACATAGATAGAGGTAGCTAGATAGCTGGCTGGCTGGCTGGCTGGCTGGCTGGATGGATGGATGGATGGATGGAGGGAGGGAGGGAGGGAGGGAGGGAGGGAGGGAGGGATGGTATGTATGTATGTATGTATGTATGTATGTATGTATGTATGTATGTATGTATGTATGTATGTATCTATGTATGTATCTATGTATGATAGGCAGACTTTATAATTTTCCTATATTTGATTCGGAAATGAATCCATGATCTAGGAATCAAGCTGACCTTTTAATTTCTCCATTCCACCAAGGTCTGCATATTCCAAAGATGTCGAGGGCATCAGGAGGACAGAAAATATTGGACAATGTTCCCTGCTTTGCATGTCCCTTTGAAATCTAGTCTGGATATTTAGTCAAAGTGAAAAATGCAAGCATCTCTCCCTCTTTAATTTGGCGATCCCCACCCCCCACCCCAATGTCAAAGCACTCAAAGATCACTTTGGGTGCTGTAATATGAGCTGGGCTATCATTCCCCTCTCCTCCATTTGTCCACTCTCCTATAGCCTTAAACCTTTGTTCTGTGATGGTTCACTGGTTCCATTAATTCTGCTGGATGACTCTTCATCAAGGTGGAAAGCAAAAACTTTTTATATTTTGCTGACCAGTGTTATTGTAGCCTTCCTCCCCTTTCTCTGCTACCCCTAAGTTTAGAGAGAAATGCAGTCCAAATCCATCAAAGAGCTTTCAACATCACAGAGGAAACTAGTGGTCATTCTAACTTGGAATTTTTTTTTTGCAAGTAGTTTGCAAAACTACTTTACTCAATCTTGCTTGCTCTGCAGAGTGTGGAGTCTTTTCATTTGTCCGTTTCAAGGCTTTACCTTTTGCAATGAAAAGCACGGTAGAGTCCCATTCATTAAGATAGGACGTCCTTGTCAAAATATACCTGGGATCCTAGTTCATTCATTTACTCTTTGTACCTTGTAAATCAAATCAAATCACATTAAAACAATTTTTATTACGGCCATAGACCAGCCTAATTCCTGTATATTATTGTAGGTGTCTATGGGGACTGCAGCCAAGAAATTTAAAGACGCTTGCTCCTGGGGCGGAAAGTTATGGAAAAATCTATACAGCATACTAAAAACAGAGACATCGCCCTCCCTAAAAAAATGTTATAGTCAAAGCTATGGTTTTGCAATGTGAAAGTTGGACCACAAGAAAGGCTGGGCACCAAAGAATGGAAGTCTTTAAACTCTGGTGCTGGAGAAGACTCCTTGGAAGTGCCTTGGATTGTAAGGTGATCAAACTGGTCAAATATACAAAAATATATACAATATATATGAGCCAGGAGTGTGCAGCAGCAGGCAAAAAAAGTCAATGCTATCCTAAACTGCATTAACAGAGCGAAACAATCAAGATCAAGCGCAGTACTAATACCGCTCTATAAAGCCTTAGTAAGACCACACCTAGAGTATTGCATCCAGTTTTTGTCACCACGCTATAAAAAAGATGTTGAGACTCTAGAGAAAGTTCAGAGAAGAGCAACCAGGATGATTAGGGGACTGGAAGCTAAAACATATGAAGAACAGTTGCAGAAACTGGGCATGTCTAGTCTAGTGAAGTGAAGGACCAGGGGAGACATGATAGCAGTGTTCCAATATTTGAGGGGCTGCCACAGAGAGGAAGGGGTCAAGCTATTTTCCAAGGCACCTGAAGGCCAGACAAGGAATAATGGTTGGAAACTGATCAAGGAGAAATTCAACTTAGAAATAAGGAGAAAGTTTTTGACAATGAGAACAATCAACTGATTTAACCAATTTAACCAATTTAACAGATTTAACAGAATAATAGAGTTGGAAGATTGAACAGCTTGCCTTTGGAAGTTGTGGGAGCTTCATCACAGGAGGCTTTCAAGACAAGATTGAACTGTCATTTGTCAGAAATTGTGTAGGGTATCCTGTTTGGGTGGGGGTGGGGATTGGACTAGATGACTTACAAGGTCCCTTCCAATTCTGTTAATGTAATCTAAAACTTCAGCTTCTCTCCCATCCACAGCTACTTTCGAGTTAATTATAAAAAGTGGAAATTCAGCTTTATTAAATTCTTTGGACATTTCAATGATTCTATGTCTGTTTGAAATTTGCAAGGGGTGATAGGCTCAAAGGAGACTTGATTAAGCCATCCTTCAAAAGCACATCTTCAAAACTGGCTTTTCAAGGTGGTTTATGGCACATCTTCAAAACTGGCTTTTCAAGGTGGTTTATGGTGTCAAGTCCAATCAGAGGTCTTTGAAATGCTTTGGGAGATTCAAAGGTAATTTCAAAGATCTGAAGACCTTTCTGGCTTTAGATATTGTCACAGCTTTTATTCCATGTAGGGACATATTTGGAAGTCTGTCGGTTGTAAGGTGAATAGTTCTCCCTGAATGACCAATAAGCTTATCTTCTTTGCGTAGAAAAGCAAAAGAAAAAAAGTCCATTGATGTTCTGCTCTTTGCTACAATTTGGAGGTGCAGGAAGGAGAGCGAAAGTGAGAAAGAGGGAGAAAGTCACTGTACGTGTATTGAGATAAGTTAGCTGAGTAATACTTCTCAGTCAATCAATTTAGCTTAGATTGATAGGTTGTGTATTTCAGTCAGTGTCCAGCCATTAACAAGATAAACCATAATAAAACAGAACAAATGAATAAAATAAAATCTCCTTCAATGTAGAACTTAATATGACTCCTCCTCCTCTTTTTCCTCCTCCTCTTTTTCCTCCTCTTCTTTCTCCTCCTCCTCCTCCTCCTCTTTCTCCTCCTCTTCATCCTCCTCTTCCTCCTCTTCCTTCTTCTTCCTCCTCCTCTTTCTCCTCTTCTTTCTTTTCCTCCTCCTCTTCCTCCTCTTTTCTCCTGCTTCTCCTCTTCCTCCTCCTCTTCCTCCCCTCTTTCTCTTCCTCCTTCTCCTCTTTCTCCTCCTCTTCTTTCTCCTTCATCTTCTCTTCTTTCTCTTCCTCCTCCTCTTCTTTCTCCTCCTCCTCTTCCTCTTCCTCTTCCTCCTCTTCCTCCTCCTCTTCCTCCTCTTTCTCCTTCTTCTTCCTCCTCCTCCTCTTTCTCCTCTTCTTTCTTTTCCTCCTCCTCCTCCTCTTTTCTCCTGCTTCTCCTCTTCCTCCTCCTCTTTCTCTTCCTCCTGCTCCTCTTTCTCCTCCTCTTCTTTCTCCTCCTCCTCCTCCTCTTTCTCTTCCTCTTCCTATTTCTCCTCTTCTTCCTCCTTCTCTTCCTCCTTCTTCCTCCTCCTCTTTCTCCCCCTCTTTCTCTTCCTCCTCCTCTTCCTTTGCTCCTCTTTCTCCTCCTCTTCTTTCTCCTCCTCCTCCTTCTCTTCTTTCTCCTTCTCCTCTTCTTCCTCCTCTTCCTCCTCCTCCTCCTTTTCCTTTTTCTCTTTCTATTTCTCCTCCTCTTTCTCCTCCTCTTCATCCTCCTCCTCTTCCTCTTCCCTTTGCCCTTACCTTCATCTGAATGTTCTTTTTACTTTTTAAAATTTTCAGCTCTAGTCTATAAAATTTTTAGAGGTCTCCCCTCCAAGTACTAACTATAACTGACCCAGCTTATCTTTTTCCAATGCTTCCAATGCTTGGCTAGATATATGAGTAAGCAGATGGGCACAACCACATTCCCTACAATTTATACACATCTTTTTGTGTCTCTTACATTCTAGAACTTTGCATTTTTTATATATATTTCTGCCAATAAAGGAAGCAAATAAAGCATGCTCATTCCTTGAATAGGTAAGGCACATGTAACAACAACTATCAGGCACAAGAAAGCAGGAGATGGAATAGAGTTCAAAAGTACTCCGAGTTTATTTTGTGCTACCTAAGAATCTAATCTAATAAGATTCAAGGCAAATTAGCACTAGGTAAGAGTCAACAGAATTCACAGGTGGACGGGCGGGGAGGAGTTGGACTTAGATCTTTGATGGGAACATAACAACTCCAAACTAATGACGTGTTTGACCCTGCCCTCAAGCTCAGCTCCTACAACAACCCAGCAACCATGTCTACCAATAACCCCCAATTATTATTTGAATCCATTATAGAATTAATTGGTCCATTTGTAGCTTTTCCAATGTTGCATTAAAAATGTAACGCTATTGCTTTCTCAGTGCTAGATGGTCCTAAATGCTTAGCCATTTATTTTGCCATCTAAAAGCGGAAATAGCCACTCTAAGATCCCACATAATATACAACACTTTTTAATTGGAGAAGAATGCTTTTTTGTGCTATCTGGACAAGAAGAGGGACTTAAGATCAAAGTACAGACATTGACCAGACTTGAATATCAGTAACAGAAATAACATTGACAAACTAAAATAGGGCTAATGGTGTGGACCGCCAGTGGAGCTGGCAGCAGATTCGGACAGTGAGGAGGTTGGGGAGGAACATGGGCCAGTCCTGGAGTCTGGGGAAGGCTCTGATGAGGGCTCTGTGTCGGAGGCAGAGAGGGGGCCAGAGCCGTATACCAGTTATCAGCTGCTTTCAGAGTCAGACATCAGTGAGGCAGACGAACAGCTGGAGCCTGTTCCCAGTGTGCGCATGCACAGAATTGCTGGAAACAGGGAGTAAAGCCACAGGCCCCTTTCAGAGGAAATAAAAGAGGAGCAAAAGGGGAGTGGAGTTTGCAGGAGACAATTAATTCACTTAATTGGTTTGTGACTCTATGAGACTCCTTGCCAAGTTTTGCAAGTATCAGCCTGGCAGCTCTCTATGCCAGATAAGGTCTGTGACTGTAAATCCTCCCTTGAAAGACTTTGCTGGATGTGAATGAGCAGAATTCACAGTAAATTAATAAAATGGGTTTTATTAATTTACTCATTTACCCAGGACCAGGAGTTTGCTTCATGCTTTTGGGAAGCCTAGGTCAGAACAGCTAAAGGGGTAAAAGGTTGTAAAGTAGAAATATAGCCAATGTGTTTTTTTCTTAGCAAGGCCCTATCCGATGTTCTCAATACAAAGCCTGATGACATTTTTAGAGAGTACATCCCTGTCAATTGCTAAACAAAACTGAGATAAAAGGAATCATTGACACCTGAATATCGAGATAATCAAAATATAACAAGTTACATTGTTACATTGTGTTTGATTGACAGTCAAGAAGTGCATGGGAAGTTATTTCAATAGCTCCTAATTTACGATGACAAAGGTGTTCTTCGTATGGGATTTCCTGGAATCTTCCTTTTAGAATTTGCAAGACTTTATTACCTCCAAGGGTCAAAGCAATAGCAATAGCAATAGCAGTTAGACTTATATACCGCTTCATAGGGCTTTCAGCCCTCTCTAAGCGGTTTACACAGTCAGCATATTGTCCCCACAGTCTGGGTCCTCATTTTACCCACCTCGGAAGGATGGAAGGCTGAGTCAACCTTGAGCCAGTGAGATTTGAACCACCCAACTGCAGCTAACAGTCAGCTGAAGTGGCTGCAGTACTGCATTCTTCGAAATTTTGGTAATTCTATTGAAATATATGCCAATCTTATTCCAGTTCTTTGGGCATCTAAATAGACATGTGAGAATTAGGCTATCCTCAAATTCTTATTGTTCCATATCAAACACCCCCTGTCGCTGTTTGTTCTGGTTGATTCATATCTCATTGTGATCAGCATCTGAAAGGATGTGGTCCTGTAACTTCTCCAGCTAATACGAAGAGACAATAGATACTGTAGATGCTCAACAGCCATTGAATCACAGCACAAATCAACATTAACAAAGGGGTAAGGAAGGCAAAGTGAACTTGGCTTTCTGAATTGACTTAAGCGAAAGAGAGAATCATATTGATTCAATCTAGACATTCGGATAGTTACACCCACTTTCAGTCATGGGACAATACATACATTCTATTCCAGCATACTTCACAAGGTTGTTACTGGAGAAATGTAGGAGAAAAAGAGCTATGGAACTCATCTTAAGGAAAGATGGGATAGAAATCATCAAAATTATTATCATCAACCACATGGTATATTGGGTTAGATTATTTTTATTGTTGTCATTATCATCACTAACTCTGCTCTCATGTGCAGAGTAATTATAGTTTTCTGACAAAAATAGCAGCTATTCATAGATGAGAGAGAGAGACAGAGAGACAGACAGACAGACAGACAGACAATAGCTAAATAGTGCTCTGTCTGTATGTTTGTGTGTATGTGTGTGTGTATGTACGTAGGTAGGTAGGTAGGTAGGTAGGTAGGTAGGTGGGATTCACCTAGTTCGTACCAGTTTTGGAGAACCGGTTGTTAACTTTCTGAGCAGTTGGATGAACTGGTTGTTGGAAGAAATCATTAGGGCAGAGAACCGGTTGTTAAATTATTTGAATCCCACCAGTGGTATGTACGTAGGCAGGCAGGCAGGCAGGCAAGCGGACAGAGACAGATGATAGATAGATAGATAGATAGATAGATAGATAGATAGATAGATGGATGGATGGATGGATGGATGGATGGATGGATGGATGGATGGATGGATGGATGGATAGATAGACAGACAGACAGACAGACAGACAGACAGACAGACAGACAGATAGATTAACAGACAAAGATGGATGGATGGATGGATGGATGGATGGATGGATGGATGGATAAAGAAAGAGGGGGGAAGGGGATTATAAATTTCTTCAGATGATATTCCAATTTCTACACTGTTTTGGATTAAATTTATTTGAGCAAATTAGAGGGACCTATCTGTATATTTTGAACAATTATGCCTCCAACAATGTAGTATTTCGTGAATAAAAGTGCCTAGGCTAATATTATAAAGGTCGTATTATACATTATTATAGCAAAGAGAAGAAAACTGTTTAGGCAACCTTTTAGTGCCATCTGGTGGATGGATAAAACGTTATAAGACAACACAATGGAAGCTGAAAGAAAAGGAAAAGTATAATCATACTTGGATACAGTACAAAGACATTGAAAAAGGAAGGAAGGAAGGAAGGAAGGAAGGAAGGAAGGAAGGAAGGAAGGAAGGAAGGAAGGAAGGAAGGAAGGAAGGAAGGAAGGAAGGAAGCAATAGCAATAGCAGTAGCAGTAGCAATAGCAGTAGACTTATATACCGCTTCATAGGCCTTTCAGGCCTCTCTAAGAGGTTTACAGAGAGTCAGCATATTGCCCCCAACAATCTGGGTCCTCATTTTACCCACCTCGGAAGGATGGAAGGCTGAGTCAACCCTGAGCCGGTGAGATTTGAACCGCTGACCTGCTGATCTAGCAGTAGCCTGCAGTGCTGCATTTAACCACTGCGCCAGTGGAAGGAAGGAAGGAAGGAAGGAAGGAAGGAAGGAAGGAAGGAAGGAAGGAAGGAAGGAAGGAAGACATGATGTTGTACATCAACATGGAATGAATTCTATCATTTACTGAAGAGTATAGCTGTTTTGTTTTAATGCCAAGGAGTAACCAAGGTGTTGGGGAGGTCACAAAATCAGGATGTTGGTTAAAAAGGTAAAGGTTCCCCTTGCACATATGTGCTGGTCATTCCTGACAGTAGGGGGGCGGTCTTCATCTTCATTTCAAAGCCGAAGAACCAGCACTATCGAAAGACGTCTCTGTGATCATGTGGCTGGCATGACCAAATGCCAAAGACACACAGAACACTTACGTTCCCACCAAAGGTGGTTCCTATTTTTCTACTTGCATTTTTACATGCTTTCAAACTGCTATATTGGCAGAAGTTGGGACAAGCAACAGGAGCTCACTCCGTTATGCGGCACTAGGGATTCAAACCACCGAACTGCTGACCTTTCTGATTGACAAGCTCAGTGTCTTAGCTGCTGAGCCACTGTGTCCATGTAATGTTGTAATGGTAATGTAATAGTGTAATGTAATGGTGGTTACAGCTTCACATTTTTTTTAAATATTCCTCCATAGACTTTTATGGGCCAATTCCTACAGCACTTCAGTTTATTTAGTTAGTTAGCCAGAAGCTGAACTTAATTGGTCTATTTTCCAATTTTTCTACTCTCTCCTTATCTTTGTGTGAGATTATATTGGATTTAAATTTTAATTTCAAAACAATAAATCCTCTTATTCTACTTGTATTCAAAATGCTTGTTAACTAAGTTCCTGTTTACACAAAAATCAATAATAGATGTGCAGCATTTTTAAAGCTGAATGAGCTCTTCATGGAACAAAAGCCAAAATATTAATCCCAACCATCGTTTTCATGGGATCGTCTGATGTGAAAATCTTTCTATTATTCCCAATGTGCCTCTATAATGCATGTTTTCTTCTGAGAAGTGCCAACCCTGCATGTCTCAACTAATTTTGATTTGATGACTTCCAGCAGGCTTAATTTCCTAAGTACGTCATGGCCCACAATAGGATACACATTACTTCTGATAAATACAAGTGGAAAGACAATATTTCAGACTGTCCTTGCATAGTTGAGTTTGCATTAAACCACCACAATCTTCTGATTGGTTTCTCTTTGGTGAAAAAAGCATGCACGCACTTGAGTTATTATGCAAATATGAATAGTACTTTTAAGAAAAAAGGCATAATGAGTACAATCTTAGGAGTAAGGTCATCTGCAATCCTTAATGGAATAGAATAGAGGTTTTACATATTTCATATGATGAAATGACTTAATAATTACTCTATTCTATTCTTTTCCATTCCATTCCATTCTTTCCTGTTGTTCTCTATTCTATTCTATTCTATTCTATTCTATTCCATTCCATTCCATTCCATTCCATTCCATTCCATTCTTTCCTGTTGTTCTCTATTCTATTCTATTCTATTCTATTCTATTCTATTCTATTCTATTCTATTCTATTCTATTCCATTCCATTCCATTCCACTCCACTCCACTCCACTCCACTCCACTCCACTCCACTCCATTCCATTCTTTCTTGTTCTTCTGTATTCTGTTCTTTTCTGTTCTATTCTATTTTATTCTAGTCTGGTCTAGTCCGGTCCGATCCAGTCTGGTCCAGTGCAGTCCAGTCTACTCCACTCCATTCCATTCCATTCTATTATACAATCCATAATGTGTATGTACGTCTTAATTTCTGATGAGAAAGTTTCAACTTGAATTGGTATCCAAAGTCTAAATGTCAAATGCTACTTCTTTATGTTAGACTAAATTCTACAATGCAAAGCTTACTTTCGAAAAAAGAATAGTGGTATATAAATCTGCAAGATTCTAGAAATATCATGATATTGCCTCAACATGCGGTTCTTTACAGCTGGAAGATGAAGCATAAATTTTCTATTCTAAATTAGTTATTTTAATGAAATAAGGTTAAGGAAGCCACTGATATAGAGTGTATATTATAACTTGAATAACAAAGTACAAGGGGTTATTGGGGAAAGGTAAAAATTCAAAATCAGATAACTACCATCTTTTGCCCCAAAATAAGAGAAGGTCTTATTTTCTTTTGAGCCCTGAAATAAGCACCCGGCCTTATTTTCAGGGAGGTCTTATTATTTTTGAGGTGCAGGAGATGGTGAATGTGGTCACCCCATAGCTGTGTTGCAATATTTTCAGGGAAGGCTTATTTTCAGAGGAGGGCTTGTTTTAGCACATGCACTCAATTACATTTATTATACATGGAGGTCTTATTTTCAGGGAAACAGGTTATTATCCCTAAATTTGGGGCGATTGTTCCTTCCCACAGCATTTCCCATTCTGGGAAAGAAAACTTTAGAGGAGACCCATAGAATTGCAATCCATTCTCCTCCCATCAAATGTCTCAAGTTAATTCACCATAAAATTCTAATGAATGAACAGGTATGCAGGTAGTTGTTATAAATGGGTTAATTTTGTACCAAAGCCAGGAATATTAACTTCTGCATCTTGGTGTCAATTTCATATATTTTGGATGAGATCCAAAGCTCTAAACAGGAACAACAGACCACATTTTTTCCTTGCTATACCAAAGAGGGTCTTTAATACTTTCTCAGGGCTGCCCATCATCCCATCATCTCATATCTGATGAACCCCTAAATGTATTCATGTAATACTTGAAACTTGAAACGCTTAGGGACCCAGTGGCTCAGGGGCTAGGACGCTCAGCTTGTTGATTAGAAAGCACAGCAGTTCAGCAGTTCAAATCTCTAGCGCCTCATAACAGAGTGAGCTCCCGTTACTTGTCCCAGCTTCTGCCAACCTAACAGTTCGAAAGCACGTAAAAAAATTTAAGTAGAAAAATAAGAACCACCTTTGGTGGGAAGGTAACAGCGTTCGATGTTTAGTCATGCCAGCCACATGACCATGGAGACATCTTCAGACAGCACTGGTTCTTCTGCTTGGAAATGGAGATAAGCACTGCCTCCTAGAGTCAGGAACACATGTGTGAGAGGAACCATTATCTTTTAACACTTGAAATGTGGAGCTCAAAAGCTTTGAGGTAAATCCAAATGGTTGCAACAGTTTGGGCTAAATCCAAAGAGGGAGGGAGGGAGGGACAACTGAAGAAACTTCTTGGATGAGAAATGAAACATCTTCAAGGAAAAACGAAGGATATCTAGTTGAAAAGGCATCTTTGGGACAAACATGGATGATTTCATACAGAGGTGGGTTCCTACCAGTTCACACGTATTCGGTAGAACCGATTCATCAAATCTACCGAACTGGTTAGAAGAGGTTCCACCAGTGGACCCGGAAAGCAGGACAAACCTACAGAAGAGGTTCCAAAAATTTTTGAAACCCACCACTGACACACACACACACACACACACACACAGACACACAGAGAGAGAGAGAGAGAGAAAGAGAAAGAAAAGAAGAAAGAAAGAAAGAAAGAAAAAAGAAAGAAAAAGAGTGAGAGAGAGATGAAAGAAAAAAAGAAAAAAGGGACAGAGAGACGAAATGAAGGAAAGAGAGAGGGGGGGAGGGAGAGAAAACACATGGCTGGCAAGCCAGACCCACCAGGTCATATGTCCGGCAAGCCACTCCCACAAAGGAGGCCACACCCACAGAGTAGGTTCCAAAATTTTTTGAAACCCACCACTGATTTCATATCTCCATAGATTTTGTTTCTATAAAGGCAGAATTGTTCTCCCTGCATTGACAGTACTGATGAAATTGTTTGGGTTTGGTTGTGTGTTGTGTCTAGCAGATTTAGCTATTTTTAAACTATTTGATAGACTTGATACTGTTATGTACCTTATTACAGAAGGTTGTTTGTTTTTATACTTGTATCCAGTTTACTTTCTTTAAGAAATATCGCCTTGTCACACCTACTCCATCCTTAGCCTTTGTTTCTTCATTGCCTTCAACTCCCATTCATGTTCCAAATGAAAATTGGGTCAATATGCAGATTTTGTAAGTACCGTCCTATATATTTTTTTAGTATGACACTCACCCGCTGGGACATCATGGCCAATTCATGTTCTAATCTCTCAACTTCAGTTTTCAGATCTTGATACTTCACAATCTTCTCCAATTCTTTGCCTTCTATTCAACCAAAGGAAAGCTACTGAAAGTTTAATTTCATTTAGATGAGTTTACTATTCATGGACTTAAAATTACATAAAATAACAGAGTTGGAAGGGACATTGGAGATCTTCTAGTCCAACCCTCTGCTTGGGCAGGAGACCCTGTACTACTTCAAACAACTGGATGCCCAGCCTCTTCTTATAAGCCTCCAGCAATGGGTCACCACAACGTCTGGAGGCAAGCCGTTCCACTGATTAATTGTTCTCACTGTCAGGAAATTTCTCCTTAGTTTTAGGTTGCTTCTCCCTTTGATTAGTTTCTATCCATTGCTTCTTGTCCTGCCTTCAGGTGCTTTGGAAAATAGTTTGACCCCCTCTTCTTTCTGGCAGCCCCTTAGATATTGGAACACTGCTATCATGTCTCCCCTAGACCTTGTTTTCAGTAGACTAGACAAACCCATTCTCTGCAATTGTTCTTCATATGTTTGAATCCAATCCTCCAATCCTCTAATCATCTTTATTCCTCTTCTCTGCACTCTTTCCAGAGTCTCAACATCTTTTGTTTTTGTATTGTGATGACCAAAATTGGATGCAGTCTTCCAAGTGTGGTCTTACTAAGGCTTTGTAAAGTGGTCTTGTTTCTATCCCTTTGTTGATGCAGATACATATTTTTTGGTGTATAAAACACACTTCCCCCCCACCCAAAAATGGTGGAAATGTCTGTGCATCTTATGCAGCATCTTATCAGGCTGTGCTGAAGCTGCAGGGAGGCAAATTGCTGGGAGACAGAGGCAGAAGCCCCACCCACCCACCAGCTCCCACCCTTCTGCCTCTGTCTCCCAGCAATTTGCCTCCCTGCAGCTTCAGCACAGCCTGATTTCGCACGAACAACTGATTGGCAGTTGTACCTGCCTCCTGGAACCACCTATCAGCTGTTCCAAGCTGAGGAGATCGCCACTGTCCATCACCGTCATTGCCATCCATCGCCACTGACACCTATTGTGTGTCCCTTTTTCAACCTCCAGACATTCCATTTTCGGCCTCTGTGCACCCTAATTTCAGCCTGTTCCAAGTGGTGGGGATAGGTGGTGATGGCAATCCCTTCCATCAGGAACGGGCTAAAAATGGGATGCATGAAGGCTGAAAGTGGGGTGCACAGAGGCTGAAAACTGGGTGCATGGAGGTGGCAATAGACAATGATGGCAATGGGTGGTGATTGTGGCGATGGGTGGCCGTGATCCCCACAGCCTGGAACAGTTGATCAGTGGTATTCTGGGAGGCCAATCCAAGCGCCAATCAGCTGTTCATGCTAAATCAGGCTGCTCTGAAGCTGACCAGGCTGTTTGCTGTTTGCTGCAAGGAGGCAAATTGCTGGGAGGCAGAGTTTTTTTCCTTGTTTCCTCCTCAAAAGCTAGGTGCGCCTTATAGTTCAGAGTGTCTTATAGTCTGAAAAATACAGTACATTTGACCAAAACCTGTTAGCAATAGCAGTAGACTTATATACCGCTTCATAGGGCTTTCAGCCCTCTCTAAGCGGTTTACAGAGAGTCAGCATATTGCCCCCAACAATCTGGGTCCTCATTTTACCCACCTCGGAAGGATGGAAGGCTGAGTCAACCCTGAGCCGGTGAGATTTGAACTGCTGAACTGCTGATCTAGCAGTAGCCTGCAGTGCTGCATTTAACCACTGCGCCACCTTGGCTCTAAATTAAAATTAAATGTGACTAACAGGATGCCTCTCCAGTCACCTTGTTAATGTTTCCCACTTATTGTCAGACTGAATATCAGATTTTGCTAATAATTTCTGGATATTTCTACACTACACCCGAGGCCTTCACAGATAACATGACATCTAGCAGACATGCCACTTCTGTTTCATCATGAAAATTATGCTTTTCTTATCTGACTTTGCCCAAAGATTCACTATTTTACTTAGCAGAGGTCAAGCTAAAAATATTCATTTTCCTCTTACTGTGTCTGCTGTTATTTTCCCCTTTGTTACCATAATCCCCTGCTTAGCTTATGTCCCTGGGAATGTCTTAACCTTTGAAATCTTTCAAGTTATTTTCCAGGGCTGTTATTTCTTAGCGCTTCTCTATGAAATACTACCTGGACAAAGCATTATTATTCTGCCATCCCAGGCAGAAGTTGTATCTTAATTATAATTAGTCAACTGAGATCCTGAGGTTCATTAAAAAATGAACTTTCTATCTTTAGGGAACTCTCTGTCTTCAGATAACCTTTTTTCCCCCCACATTGCTATTTACTTTCCCTCTGTGTGCTGTGAATTACCTCTGAGGATGGCTTCTGAACTATGGCAAATACATAAATAAACCCCTACCCAATTCAGTCTAAGGGTGGGGAAGAAAATTACACAAATCTTCTTTTTTTCACAATGAACTCGCCTAATTTGTACATGGAATTTGGAATTCTAGGCAGACAAGAATGTGGCCATGCACATTGCATCTCTCTCTCTCTCTCTCTCTCTCTCTCTCTCTCTCTCTCTCTCTCTCTCTCTCTCTTCCTCCCTCCCTCCCTCTCTCTCTCTCTCTCTCTCTCTCTCTCTCTCTGGCATATGCCTGAATTTACGCATGCAAGCACACACACAAATCCTGTCCACAATGTATACAATAATGTCCAAATTGAGCAAGGTGCCTACCCTGTTTTCCCAAAAATAAGACCTCCCTGGATAATAAGCCCAATCATGCTTTTGGGTCCATGTGCTAAAATAAGCCCTCTCCTAAAAATAGGCCCTCCCCTAAAATATTTAAATGCATGCATAGCGGGACCTCGCCATTTCCTGCAGGGAGGGGGGAACATGCCCCACGCATCCCACAGGCACCTGTCATCCGTGCGGAATGGCCTCACAGAGGCCACTACCACAAACCCTAGCTACCATGCCCCTTCTCTTAGTGGTGGCCGCAAAAAGAACAGCAAGCCCAGCGACAATAGGGCTGGCAAGAGTGTGCGTCTTATACTCCAAAAATATGTATGCCCTATCTTATTTTCGGGAAAACACGGTACTTCAGAGAAAATGCACTTGAAATGCATAGCCTATGGGAGGAAAAAATACCTTAAAACATAATGTTGGACTATTAGTTTTCTTTCAGACAGTGAAAGTGAAAGGGTTGCAAAAGTTTGCCACTGGAAAGAGGAAAGATTGCTTCTATTCCTCTTCATCGGACTCAGCAAGATTATTTCTTCACTACAGGATTGGAGAAAAATCAACCATTTCTATTGTTCCTCTATGAAACCATCCAAGCGTGTTCAACCTCTGGGGAAGAAGAAATGAATTCTATTAATCCGATGCTCAAATCTCTCTTCCTGTTTTCACCTGGGATTCCCAGTCCAGGAAAAAAAGCAATTTGTATACCAGGTACATCTGTACAGAGGCTTTCTGACCCAAGCCAGGTACCAGCCAAGGAAGACCGAAAGATGCTTTTTTAAGAGGCAAATTGACTTTGGGCCACCTTAACCTGGATGACTGAGAATTTCCATAGACACAGATATAGCAAGAGATACAAATTCAGGAAGAGTTCCAAGTACATAGAGATAGTCCTTGACTTACAATCACCATTAGGACTTCATAACTTAAGTCACACTCAATTTTATGACAATTTTATGGTGGTCGCTCATCGAATCCAGCTTCCCAATGGTTGGTTTTTGCTGGACATCAGCAACAAAGTTTGCAAATCGCAATCACTTGACCACAGGACACTGCAATTGGTTGTAAATGCAAGCCTATTGACCAAATTGTGATTGTGTGACTATGGGATGGTACAGTCACAAGTGTGAGTATGAGTTATACTTCACTTTTCTGAAGTCATCCCAACTTCAAACAGTTGTTAAACTATCATAAGTTGAGCACTGCCTGTAAATTCTGTCAGAAGTAAGGATGGAAAAATCTGTGGCACTAAAAGGATGCCATGACCAGCTGTCTGCAAGGAATATAAATCCTCTTGTTCCCCACTATCCTGTCAGAGCTGAAGAAGATTCTTGGATGAGAAGCAAAATGTCTTCAAAAGAAAAAAAGAAATCCAGTTGTCTCCTGAAAAGGCATATCTTTGGGGCAACCATGACCTGGATAACTGAGAATCTCTGTCAGGCGATGGTCCCAATGACCATCTGGGATGGCCAGACCTTTCCTCAAAATCCAGTTCAGCCATCTGTTCAGTTTCCAGGGGATAAGAGGATCCGGTAGCCCCCATGTCTTCCTGGTCATTGCAGGGATTGGACATCTTCTTTGGGTTTTTTCTTTTTCTTTTCTTTTATGTGCACTCTCCATGGAAGGTTTTAGCTCCGGGATGAGTGCGAAGGCAGACCTTGCTTAATGTCAGGTATGCCTCCATCAATCACCAAGAAAGAAAACTCCCAACTCCATTGCTTGTGGAATTAAAAGAAACTTTTACTGGTTATGAAAAGATAGCAGCAAAATAAAAGCAAGATCTGAGCCAAAAAGGCGCAAACAAGTATATATCAAACATTTACCCAGCACCCTCCCCCCAGTCACCCCAATCTAATAACCTATCTTCACCTCCATAAGGTGTCATGTGAGTTGCATCCTCAAAGCTTCTCATTCAGTTGGAATGAAGAGATGGTTGACCTTGGCCAAGTCCAAACACAGTATGAGGCTCTTTTATTACCTCTGAGTGGGGCCATTCATTGTCCACCTGTGGCTTTACTCCCAAGTCGACCCCTTTTCTTCAGTTGTTCCCTTTGTCTGGCAAGTCTGTGCATGCACACGCTGGGAAAAGGCTCCAGCTGTTCATCTGTCTCACTGATGTCTGCCTCCAAAGGCCGCTGATAACTGCCATATGGCTCTGCCCACCCACCCACCCCGCCTCCGACACAGAGCCCTCATCAGAGCCTTCCCTAGACTCCAGGACTGGCCCATGTTCCTCCCCAACCTCCTCACTGTCAGAATCTACTGCCAGCTCCACTGGCCACTGGCAAGCCACAACAGTTTTCTACCCACCACTAGCTTGAAGCAGAAAGAGAATTAGATAAAGTTTCTTTTCCTGTGCTGAAAACTGGAAGGGCAAATGAGAAGGACATGGAAACAAAGAAACATGTTCTCCAAAATGCCATCAGTTAAGATTTGTCACAACCCAGAGCCTTTTTGTGATCGTTTTCACAAACTGAGCCTTAAAACAAACTTGTTGGAATTACCAGTGACAAATAATGCAGTAGTAAGGCTGTTGTCTGATATAGAGTTTTATTAGACATACTTTGGAGAGCTTTTATCCAGAGAACTTCGTAATAAACATAACGTTATATGGGTAATCCAGGTAGTAGTCTACAGAGCAGGGCAGAATATTACTGCTCTGGGTAGACTTCACTTTACAATGGACATGTCATCACTGGCTAGAAAGAATTATTGTTACTGTTCACGGTTTCCAATTTTGCCAAAGCAAATCATTCTTATTTCCCAAAGTTTATGAATTGAAACCACGGAGCGCCAACCCTTTCAACACACAATTGCCTTTGGTATCTGGCATACAGTTGCAAACTTACCTTCCACAGCAGATGCCTTGCAAAAGATAATCAGCTTTCAACCTGGATGAAAATATAATCTTGCCAAGTAGACTCAGCAAACTTTTAATCTTCTGCCGTTGGCAAAAAAAAAAACACATTTTAATTATGGCAAAAAATTCTGTACAAAACTACCCAGCGGGCCTCATAAATTGCATTTATCCTCATTGCTATATCATTTGTTTTTATACTGAGGTTTGCTTATTTTAGAAGGTTTTTATGGGTTTTATAAAGCCTTGGGATAGTCTTTTAATGAAGAAGGAGCACAAAAATATTTGTAATGAAAAGAGAACAACTATTATCAAAGTAAATATGCAGAAACCAATCAATATCATCTATCTATCTATCTATCTATCTATCTATCTATCTATCTATCTATCTATCTATCTATCCATTCATCCATCCATCCACCCACCCACCCACCCACCCACCTACTTATCTATCTATCTATCTATCTATCTATCTATCTATCTATCTATCTATCTATCTATCTATCTATCTATCTATCTATCTATCATCTACCTACCTACCTACCTACCTACCTACCTACCTACCTACCTACCTACCTACCTACCTACAATTGTTGGAAGAAATGTCCTTCTGGGTTCAATTCCAAGTGGGGAAAAAGACACTGGAAGCATGGAGGCTGTTTGGAAAGATGGCTTAATGGTGGACAGGATCACATGGCTTGAGCTCCTGAGCAGAAAAGGGCAGAGATACTGAGAGTGCCCTGGTTTTATGCCCTCTCTGGGCCCCACCCCATTCTTCTTGTATAAGAAATGCATTCTGATTGGTAGTCAGACTCCCAGAGGGCGGGGGTGTTAGCTAACTTTGTAGGCTGTCCTGAGATCTAAGCTTGTTTGACTCACTGGCTGATATAATCTTCCCAGATGCCCTGTGGTGAGTTTCTGTTTTCTAGATGGGTCCTCCTGAAGGATTTTTGTTATGTAGAATAGACTGGCTCAGGCCTTAATGGCCCATTGACAAAGGTGGTGGTGGGGAGTTCCTGCCTCCCTTTTAGGGGAAAATATTCTGCTCTTTTGATATTTCCTAAAATATTTCATTTTCTACTAGAGGGTCAACTACACTTCCTAGACTATCTATCTATTATGAATACATCCATCCATCCATATCTGCCTATCATTTTCCTTCCTTCCTTCCTTTCTTCTCTTCCTTCCTTCCTTCCTTCCTTCCTTCCTTCCTTTTCTTTTCTTTCCTTCCCCCCTCCCCCTCTCCTCCCTCCCCCCTCCCCTCCTCTTCCTCTTCCTCTACTGGAACCCTTTTTGGTGTTATTGAACGAACAACAAACCCATTTGAATCTTTCGCTCAATCCTTTTAGAAACAGCTTTGTGCCACAAGAGGTCGGAATTGTACTTTGTTAAACATGTGAATTGGCTTTTCTTTTCAGCGTGTTTAACATTCTTCCTTCTACCAGCAAATGAACCTGAATGCATCTAAAGCATTTAGAACTTGATCTTCTACTTAGAGAGGGTGCTACAAAAAATATTTGATCGACAAAGATTCAGGAAAATTGTTCACATTCTCAGTGAAAACATAATACTTTGAGCAACTGAAGAGTGTTTTGAAGACTTTCTGGTAATAAAAAAATTATTTTTGTCATTGCTCTATCATTGTTGCAGCACTATTGTTGGTAAATAAAATGAAGAAGGTAAGGCTTTCAATAATATTTTTTGCATATTCTGAATAATATTATTGTTGAATAACCCATATATGGCCTGAAGGAACGTAAACACATTCTTTTCTCCAAAGTATTTTGCCTTCTAAAATACTTTCCTTGTATACCTAAATGATTTCCCATTGTTATTCTTGCTATACGCAGAAGCTTCAGATAATTTTTCATAAAACAAATAATAAATATTGTAAACCTAAGAGTCTGTGAAATGGAATAATGAGAACATCTTCTAAAGAGAAAATTCTCTGTTGAACAATAACAAGGGTGTTTTGTTTTTGTTTTTTTGATAAAGGTATGTCAAGGATAAAAGTGGAATTAACTTGAAAGATTATGCTCAGTATTTGGATCTGTTAATTGTTGCTTATTCTGAGGAAACAGATCATAGGAAAAAAAATAGGACTTCTTCCTGAATGAGTGAAATCAATAAAAGTATTAAAAAATTGTTTAGCACATGTTGGTTTTGCTTAGCTACAGTAGAGACAGCATCACTAGCTTTTGTTAGCACAAAGAATAGAATAAGTAATAGCATAATAATAACTCTCCTCTCCACTCCTCTCGTTGCCCTGTCCCTTCCCTTTTTTCTTCCCTTCTTTTTTCCCTTCCCTTCCCTCTTCCCTTCCCATCCCATCCCCTTCCCTTCCATTCTCTCTTATCTTCTCTTTTCCCTTCCCTTCCTTTCTCTCTTCTTTTCCCATCTCTTTCTCTTCCGTTCCCTTCCCTTCTTTTTTATTTATTTTTATTTTCCCCTGTTTCAGTTATAGAACCATTTATAAAACCAGCTTATAATAATGTGTCTTTAAGTTCGAAGTCTTTAATGTGAGGACAATCTCCGATTGATGTGATAGAGAATCAAAATAGGATTTCTTTCTGAATAAGTGAAATCAATAAAAGTATTAAAAAATTGTTTGGCACAGTAGAGACAGCATCACTAGCTTTTGTTAGCACAAAGAATAGAATAAGTAATAGCATAATAATAACTCTCCTCTCCACTCCTCTCGTTGCCCTGTCCCTTCCCTTTTTTCTTCCCTTCTTTTTTCCCTTCCCTTCCCTCTTCCCTTCCCTTCCCATCCCCTTCCCTTCCATTCTCTCTTATCTTCTCTTTTCCCTTCCCTTCCTTTCTCTCTTCTTTTCCCGTCTCTTTCTCTTCTCTTCCCTTCCCTTCTTTTTTATTTTTCCCTGTTTTCAGTTATAGAACCATTTATAAAGCCAGCATATAATAATATGTCTTTCAGTTCGAAGTCTTTAATGCGAGGACAATCTCCGATTGATGTGGTAGAGAATCAAGAAAGCTTTGGATAAGGCATTGTAAGTAGTGGACGTTTCCCCCGCCCCATGGTTTTTGTACATACAGGTAGTACTCAATTTATGACTACAGATGGGATCCACAGTCATTAAGCAAATTGTATGATCATAACTGTGGACCCCTTCTTCTGAATAAGTGTCCCCCCCCGAAACAAAACAAAATAAAAAAACACCCTTGCAAATTGTGATCACGTGACTGCAGGACATTGTACTTAGTCATAAATGTGGCCAAGCATCCAAACTGCAATAGCAGTTAGACTTATATACTGCTTCATAGGGCTTTCAGCCCTCTCTAAGCGGTTTACAGAGTCAGCATATTGCCCAAAACAACAATCTGGGTCCTCATTTTATCCACCTCGGAAGGATGGAAGGCTGAGTCAACCCTGAGCCGGTGAGATTTGAACAGCTGAACTGCAGAACTGCAGTCAGCTGAAGTAGCCTGCAGTGCTGCATTTAACCACTGCGCCACCTCGGCTCGCAATCATGTGAACATTGGCGCGGTGCCCGAGTCATAAGTGTGAGGCTTGTCATAACTTTTCATCACTGTCATAACTTCAAACAGTCATTAAATAACTGGTTGTAAGTTGAGAACTACCTTTATGTAAGGAATTGGTCCATTTCTGGGCATCTCTATATGGAATATGATATCTTTTTCAACCCTGTACTCTCCAGGGATGACGGGAAAACAACTCCCAAAATTATTCAAAGCACAACAGTGGGCTGCACTCAGCAGGAATTCTGGGAATTGTAGTCCTCACCCATTGAGGAAAAGGATAGATTATGAATACACTCCTTTAGTAGTCGATCAGAGAGGCCGGCAGTTTGGCGGTTCGAATCCCTAGCACCGTGTAACGGAGTGAGCTCCCGTGACTTGTCTCAGCTTCTGCCAACCTAGCAATTCAAAAGCATGTAAAAATGCAAGTAGAAAAAATAGGGACCACCTTTGGTGGGAAGGTAACAGTGTTCTGTGCATTTTCGGTGTTGAGTCATGCTGGCCACATGACCATGAAGACATCTTCAGACAGTGCTTGCTCTTCAGCTTTGAAATGGAGATGAGCACCACCCCCTAGAGTCAGGAACGAATAGCATATATGTGTGAGGGGAACCTTTACCCTTTACCTTTTAAGATGAAAGAGGAAGATGTGGGAAGCTCATATACCTGGTCTCAAAGCAGCCATTTTGTTTTGAACATTAACATCACTTGGCATTTCTGAACGTCTTCCTTTTTTTTTTTTTTAAACTCCAAGTTCCTGACAGGGAACCATATTTTGCCCTCAATATGCCTCATGCATAATTCCCGGCCTAATTTCCTCGTTTCTCGCCACACTTTTAGGCTTAATAAGTTGAAAGAACACGAAGTACGGCGTGCCATTTGATAGGAGTTCTCCGTAAGAGCGATGTTCTTCTCAACATATGCTGCATTGTTTGAGGAAACGTTTTTAGATGCCGACAGAAAGAGCCCTTGAAGGCCAAGCTTGAAATAATGTCCTACTTGTGTAAAATAAATCTGAATCTTCAAGTGCAGTAGCTGTTTATGGCTACCCAGAGTGCCATGTAGAACTGACATTGGAGAATTCCTACTTTGCGATTCTATCCATCTTTCTGAATGAGTTACAGATGCTTCTTTCGGCCTCTCAGTTCGCTGATTGGAGGCTTGTTTACAGAGGAGTAAACTGTCTTTCAGTTCAATGGAATGTTCTGACCTATGTTTCCCCAGCAGCACAAAGCCGAGTCAGAGTCCCGATAAACCCCTTTTATTTCATTTACAGTGAATTCTTCCCCAGCAAAGTCTTTCCTCTCCCACGGTCTTCCAAGAGAGTTCACAATTACCAGGCTTGGAGAGTAGCCGGGCCGATATCTTTTAAAGGCCACAATACTTGGCAAGAATGAAGGAATGAACTAATTGTCACCTGCAAACACCCCTCCCCTTTCATTCCTCTTTTATTCCCTATGGGAGGGGCCATTCACCATCCAACTGCGGACTTACTCCCAAGTTGACCCTTGTTTCTTAGCTGTACCCTTCATCTGACAACTCTGCGCATGCGCACACTGGGAACAGGCTCCAGCTGTTCCTCTGCCTCACTGATGTCTGATTCTGAAGGCAGCTGATAACTGGCATATGCCCCTGGCTCCCTCTCTGCCTAAGACACAGAGCTTTCATCAGAGCCTTCCTCAGACTCCAGGACTGGCCCATGTTCCTCCCCAACCTCCTCACTGTCCGAATCTGCTGCTAGCTCTGCTGGCGGGCCACAACATTGAGGCACCCTTCCAGGAAGGTTGTATTGTCGAGAAGAAGTAGAGAAACCAGACCAATAAATGAGCTCAGACATCACGGCAGCTGAAACAGGTCCATCTCTTGATGGACCGGCTGCATGGTGAAATAAACAGCTGGTTTGTCCTTAGATTGGATGGGTGTTTCGGACCTGGTGCTTTTAAGTTTTGACGGAGGGACGACGCGCAGCCAGGTTTCAACAACAACTAGTTTTATTCTGGTCGACAGCGATTCAAAGAACGAAAACTCGCGCCAAGGTATTTATACTCTTTTTAAACCAATCACCGGCCGGGGACGAGACAGCAACCGCTGACGTCAGTCCCTCGGCCAATCAACAGTAACGTCCAGCCGGCAACACCCTCTGGGGCTCTCAGCCAATCAGAGAGCCAGAGGGTGTTACTGGCATCATGAATATTTAACTAATATTTAACACCCCTTTCCCCCAGTTCTGCGCATGCCCGCAACGGAGCATGCGTAGTCCTTAAGGTACGCTGGGCGGCGCCGGACCCGCCCAGATCTTCTCAGTTCAGGGGAAGTCGTCGGCGGAGGAGGACCCCCTCGTGGTAGCTCCTCCCCGAAGGGAGTGCAGCTCCGAGGCACGCCATTTCGGGAAGGCCCAGAAGGCGGGCTCAACGGTAAGGGTAGGTTTAGCCGTGGGGGCGCGTCACTGGTCGTAGGAGGAACCCTCTGGGTAGCGTCCTCGGATTGAGTTGTTGGGCCGGCATCCTTGTAGTTGGCGCTTGGGTAGGCAGGGCCTGGTGTGGCGAAGGCCCTTGTTTGCGGTCTCCCGGTTTGAGAACGTTGTGATTGATACAGGAGGGGGCCTGGTGTGGCGAAGGCCCTTAGTTGCGGACTCTCGGTTTGAGGACTTTGTGGCTGGTGCAGGTTGAGGCCTGGAGTGGCGAAGGCTTCACATTGCAACCCCGGTACTGCGGTGTTGTCACTCGGGGGTTCGCGGCCACCAGCCAGCGACGGGAGACGCCTCCTTAGTTGATCCAGGTGGCGTCTCCATTGGGATCCATCAGCCAATTGGATCCTAAAAGAACATGGGCCGGTCAGGGCAACGATAGAACCAGGCACCCATCTTGGTTCCCCCGCAAAAGACCGAGCCCACACTGGATCCCCTAACTTAAAGGACCGGGGAGGGAGAACCCCCAGATTGCTCGGCTGATCCCCTGAATAGAGCGGGTGAAGCCTATCCAGGGGAGTCCGCAGGCGCCGGCCCATCAAGAGCTCCGCGGGGCTTTTGTTGGTAGCTGGGCAGGGGGTGGAATGTTGGCTTAGCAGGTAAGCCGCCACCCTCGCCTGCCAGTCGCCCCGGTCCATGCGGCTCAGCGCCTCCTTTGCTGAGCGGACCGCCCGTTCTGCCCGGCCATTGCTGGCCGGGTGGTACGGGGCTATGGGCGCATGCCGGATCCCTTGCTCGGCCAAGAACTCCTGGAAAATGGTGGATGTGAACTGGGGCCCATTGTCCGAGACCATCACGTCCGGCAACCCATGGGTCGCGAACAGTTTCCGTAGAGCCCTGACCGTACTCTCGGCTGTGGTAGAGCCCATGAGGACTAGCTCCACCCACCGAGAGTAGGCATCCACCACAACCAGGAAGTTCTGGCCGTGGAAGGGACCAGCGAAATCGATGTGGAGGCGAGACCATGGGCCTCTCGGAGCCTCCCACTCACGAGCAGGCCCGGCAGGGGGGTTGGGCCTGGATAATTGACAGGTCGTGCAGCGGCCTACATGGGCCGCTATCTCTGTGTCCAGCAAGGGCCACCAGACATAGCTACGGGCTAATGCCTTCATTCGTGCTATGCCCAGGTGGTCCTTGTGGAGCAGATCCAGAACTAGTGGCCGGAGCGCGGTGGGGATCAGCACCCGATCCCCCCAGATGAGACACCCCCCGTGGAGGGAGATCTCGGCCTGGCGATTTTTAAAGGGCTGGAAGCCCTCTGCCACTTTCTCTGTTGGCCATCCCCTTAAAACCCAGGAAGAGACCTGGGACAGGATCGGATCGGCCTTCGTGTGGGCCGCCACGTCCGCGGCAGACAGTGGGAACCCGGAGGCGGCAATGGAGAGGACAGAGAGAGAGGGGACGGGGGCGGTGTCCGTCTCCGGTAGTGGGCAACGGCTGAGGGCATCTGCATGCCCCAGCTGTTTGCCCGGACGGTAGAGCAACGTATAAGAATACGCTGCGAGGAACTCCGTCCAGCGAGTCATGCGGGGGGATAGAATGGTGGGGGTCGGCTTGTCCCCCGCCAGAAGCCCAAGGAGTGGCTTATGGTCGGTGACAAGGGTAAAGTGCCGACCGTAGAGGTAATCGTGGAACCTCTTAATCCCGGACACTGCAGCCAGAGCCTCCTTGTCGATCTGAGGTGGCGCAGTGGTTAAAAGCAGCACTGGCCGGGTGGTACGGGGTGGCGCAGTGGTTAAAAGCAGCACTGCAGGCTACTGCTAGATCAGCAGGTCAGCGGTTCAAATCTCACCGGCTCAGGGTTGACTCAGCCTTCCATCCTTCCGAGGTGGGTAAAATGAGGACCCAGATTGTTGGGGGCAATATGCTGACTCTCTGTAAACCGCTTAGAGAGGCCTGAAAGGCCTATGAAGCGGTATATAAGTCTACTGCTATTGCTATTGCTATTGCTGACTGTAGTTACGCTCCGCCGAGGAGAGTGTCCGGGAATAAAAGGCCACAGGGGCTTCTGAGCCATTAGGGAGGATATGGCTCAGGACAGCCCCTACACCAAATGGGGAGGCGTCACACGCCAACGTCAGAGGCATCCCATCATGATACTGAATGAGGACTGCCGATGACGTCAGCGTCTCTTTGACAGCCGTGAACGCATGCGCTTCGCGGCTTCCCCAGCGCCAGGCCGCGGATCGGTCGAGCAACCGATGCAGCGGCTCGGCTAGTGACGCCTTGTGAGGGATAAAGGGGGCGTAGAAATTGAGCAGCCCTAGGAACGCCTGTAGCTCCGCCCTGGAGGTGGGAGCAGGGGCGTTCTTAATGGCGGCAATTTTAGAGGGTGTAGGGTGAATGCCTTGGGCATCTATTAAGAAGCCCAAGAATTCTACCCTAGGTACAGCAAATGAGCATTTGCTGCTCTTTAATTTTAATCCCGCGCCCCTGAAACGACAGAGGACCTTCCTTAATATCTCGATGAGTTCTGAGCGGCTCGTTGCAGCGATCAGAACATCATCGAAATATGGAACTACCCCCGGAAGTCCATGGAGCAAGCGCTCCATGAGACTTTGGAAGATCCCCGGGGCCACGGACACACCGAATTGTAGGCGGCGACAACGGAAAGCCCCACGATGGGTGACGATGGTCTGGGCAGCCGCCGCATCGTCATCCACCGGGAGCTGTTGATAGGCTTGCGCCATATCCAGTTTGGCAAATATGCAACCCTGCCCCAAGGAATGGAGCAGGTGTTGCACAACAGGGACTGGATAGGGGTTTGCCTGAAGGGCCAAGTTGATCGTCGACTTGTAGTCGGCGCAGATTCTCACCGAGCCATCCGGTTTGACCGGGAGGACTATGGGCGTCTCCCATGGAGCATGATCAACTGGCTCGATGACACCCTGCGCCAATAATTTGTCAAGTTCGGCGTCAACCTTGGCCCTTAAGGCAAAAGGCACCCTGCGGGCTTTCAGCCTAATGGGAGCAATCTGAGGATCCAAACTAAGGGAGATGGGGGTTCCTTTGTAACACCCGAGCTGTCCATCAAAAACATCAGAGAACTCCTGTAGGACGTCCTCAATTGTAGAAGAATTTACCAGGTGCACCCCCCCAATGGACAGTCCCAGTGCCGGAAACCAGTCAAGGCCAAGAAGGGCCGGCAAGTCATTCCTTACAATTATAATTGGCAGCTCCCCCTCAAATTTGCCATACTTAACAGGAATAGGAAAGGATCCCAGAACAGGGATCAACTTTCCCTGGTAGTCCCTTAAGAGTACCCGGGATGGGGCTAACTTAGTTTGGGAGACGGTCGGGCAAAGGTGGGAGAACATGTCCCATGACAATAATGATCGGGAGGAACCAGAGTCCACCTCCATTTGGCAAGGCTGACCTGCCAGGTGGACATTGGCTGTGATTTTGCGATTTCCCGAGGAGGCCTGATTGATGGAACTTTCCACTTCCTGCGGTTCGGACACGTTGTGGCAGTCGTCTCCTCTGCGAGTTGGTCTCGGTGGCTGCTGGCGGCGCTGCTGCGACTTGGGTTTCTCATTAGCCGGGAAGAAAGCAGGTGCTGGCAAAGAGGCTCGGCAGACTTGGGCGATGTGCCCCTGCCTCTGACAGCGGCGGCAGATTGCGTTTCTGAATTGACAGGTTTGACGGTCGTGGCGGCCTCCGCAACTAAGGCAAGACACCTTGGAGTTTTGCGGGGTGGCTGCTGATGGTGCAGGTTGCTTCCGCCACGGTTGGGCACGGACTTGGCCGACATTGTCGGGCTCCAGGTCCTCAGAAGGTGTAAAATCATCATAGTCAATGTCATGCACTTGTGAGGCCGGAACGAGCCCTGACGTTGGAGATGACAGCTGTAGCCGCTCCAAATCTGCTGTTGATTGCTCAGAGAGCTCAGCTGCTCTGGCGATCTCTACTGCCTGAAGCAGTGTTATGTCGTGATGACGGAACATGCGGCTTCTTAAATGTACATCCCGCACTCCGCACACGAACTGCTCGACTAAATTTTCTTCGAGGTTTGAAAAATCGCACTGGGCCGCCACAGTGCGCAGGGCTTCTAAAAATTGACTAATCGACTCCCCCGGCTTCTGTACTCTTCTACGGAATGCGAAACTGCGGGCAATTTTGGAAGGGGTTGGGGCATAGTGCCCCTTCAATTTCGCCATCAAGTTGTCCCAGCCTAATTTGTATGCCGGTCTGGGAGCAGCCATAGCTCTGGCTGAGGCGAACATAGAGGGTTCGCAGCATGATAAAAAGAAGCTGCACTTCTCTTCATCTGTTTGAGCCTGGTTTTTGGTAGCGATTAAATAAGTTTCAAAGCGCTCCATGAATCCTTCCCAGGATTCGCCGGCGGAGCCAAAAGGAGCGAAAGGCAGCAAGGAATTCATTTTGATTAATAGTTCGGCAGGCTAAGTGGCTGCAGTGTTAGTAGCGGAGGGAAGGAGGTCGTGACAGGAAATTCGTGACAGGAATTTTCCTCAGCGTTCGGTGCCGGCGCGAGTGGCGACTTAAGGCAGCTAGCTGATAGGACCTCTCTCTTCTCTCTAACCTAGGCTTGCGTGGAATCGCTAAATCCCACCCTCGTCGCCAGTTTTAAGTTTTGACGGAGGGACGACGCGCAGCCAGGTTTCAACAACAACTAGTTTTATTCTGGTCGACAGCGATTCAAAGAACGAAAACTCGCGCCAAGGTATTTATACTCTTTTTAAACCAATCACCGGCCGGGGACGAGACAGCAACCGCTGACGTCAGTCCCTCGGCCAATCAACAGTAACGTCCAGCCGGCAACACCCTCTGGGGCTCTCAGCCAATCAGAGAGCCAGAGGGTGTTACTGGCATCATGAATACTTAACTAATATTTAACAGGTGCTGTTTATCATGGTATTTTAGAGCAAGCCATAGACTTTTTTGCTGGAAATTCTGCCAGCTGAAGAAGGCTGGCCCCTGAGCAATCACAGCTAATGTTTCCTTTTGTGAATTTCTGTAGTCCAATTTTGTAAGACAAAATTGAACTCCAGTGTTATCACCTTAAATACAGGGATAAACTCATTTTTCCCTGTACAACCTAAAACATAGATGAGAGAGAGAGAGAGAGAGAGAGAGAGAGAGAGAGAGAGAGAGAGAGAGAGAGAGAGAGAGAGAGAGAGAGAGAGAGAGAGAGAGAGAGAGAGAGATGAGAGATAGATAGACAGATAGATAGATAGATGATAGATAGAAGATAGATAGATAATGATAGATAGATGATACAGAGATAGATAATGTTAGATAGATAGATAGATAGATAGATAGATAGATAGATAGACATAGATAGATAGATAGATAGATAGATAGATAGATAGATAGATAGATAGATAGACATAGATAGATAGATAGATAGACAGACAGACAGACAGACAGATACACACACATATGTATATACATACACACACACAAATACATATGTGTGTGTATGTATGTATAAAGAGAGAGAAAGATACAGAGAAAGAGAACAAAAGAGATGTTAAAGATAGAGACAGAGACAGAGAGACAGACAGAGACAGAAAGAGAGAGAGAGAGGGGGGGGGCATGTATATTCTGTTTGGACATAAACTAAACGTATCAGAGAAAGAATAAATGAGTGGAGCAATTAAAAAAAAGAGAGAGATGTAAATATCTCTTAGTCCTTACTTGAAATGATGGCAATTGAAAATTTGACAGAGGTGCAAAATTTAAAATGGTAGTTTGGAAAATGAACTTGATGGATCAGGTTTTTTTGTATCAAAATATGACATTTTGAACATTCTTCATTCAAAGCAACTGTTTAACTAAATAACATCCACAGTTATAGTGATTGTTGACTATTTTGTTATCTTTCTCATTAAAAAAACCAATTCTCTAATTTCTGTTGCCCTCTGTGAATATTTTGAAGCAGAGTTGAGCACTCAGTATGGCTTCCCAGCCTGCAGATGTTTTACAGTATCTCCAGAACTGTTAAGGATGAAAACATAACTGATTGTGAGTGTGGGGTGAAAATAATTCTCATTTTCCCCTGAGGCCTCTGAAGAAGTAGTGGAGGAGCCATCATCCATAGGAGGCAGCACAGTAAGCTCCTGAGAAAGGGCTGTAAAGAACTGTGAAGTAGTATATAAGTTTAAGGGCTATTGCTATTGCTATGAAAGACTACCACGATGTAAAAAAGATGTGGAAACTCTAGAAAGAGTGCAGAGAAGAGCAACGAAGATGATTAGGGGATTGGAGGGTAAAACATATCAAGAACAGTTGCTGGAACTGGGTATATCTAGTTGAATGAAAAGAAGGACTAGCGGAGATATGATAGCAGTATTCCAATGTCTCAGGGGCTACAGGGAGTCAACCTATTCTCCAAAGCACCTGAGGGTAGGACAAGAAGCAATGGGTGGAAACTAATCAAGGAGAGAAGCAATTTAGAGCTAAGGAGAAACTTCCTGACAGTTAGAACAATTAATCAATAGCACAACTTGCCTCCAGAAGTTGTGAATGCTCCAACATTGGAAGTATTTAAGAAGAGGTTGGATGTCTATTTGTCTGAAGTGGTGTAGGGTTTCCTGCCTAAGCAGAGGGTTTGACTAGAACAGTGTTTCTCAACCTTGGCAACTTGAAGATGTCTGGACTTCAACTCCCAGAATTCCCCAGCCAGCGAATGCTGGCTGGGGGATTCTGGGAGTTGAAGTCCAGACATCTTCAAGTTGCCAAGGTTGAGAAACACTGGACTAGAAGACCTTCAAGGTCCCTTCCATTAGTTATTCTAATTTTAAATCATTCGTGTTGAACACTGAGATTCTTCTCCCCATAACATTCAGTTCTTAGAATCTGCATTGGAAACGAACCTTAAGATATCAGAATGTTTAGCACATCTCCGAAAAGTCTACTCTCATCTCCCTCCAACTTTGTGAAGAGCGGAAGATCCACTGCAGGTGGCAGCACCTGCTTGCAACTCAGCTGAGGAAACCGCTCGGAATGAAGAGATCTGGGCAGGAAATTATCAGCATTGTAACAAGGGACATTGTCTCTATAATAATACACGAACATTATTTAACAGGAACAAGGCTGTCAGTAGAATGTAAACAATGTTTTCCGGGAACGATCATCTCCCCAAATCCTCAGCTCAGGCAGGAGAGCATCCTTTGATGCAGGACAATTCCTCTGCATTTTAACAGGGTGGGCACCACAGATATTGATAAAAACTTTTTAATGAAAGGGTCTTTTGATATAATAGCAGGGCAAGACAATAGCAAGAAAATGGTGAATGGGCGATGGCCATTAAAAATGTACTAAAACAATTGTTCGTTTTTTAATCCTTGCAACCAGACCCTCCACAAGAATTAAAGGTAAAAGTAAAGGTTCCCCTCGCTAGTCGTTCCCGACTCTAGGGGGTGGTGCTCATCTCCGTTTCAAAGCTGAAGAGCCAGTGCTGTCCGAAGACATGATCATGGTCATGTGGCCAGCATGATTAAACGCCAAAGGAGCACAGAACGCTGTTACCTTCCCACCAAAGGTGATTTCTATTTTTCTACTTGCATTTTTACATGCTTTCGAACTGCTAGGTTGGCAGAAGCTGGGACAAGTAATGGGAGCTCACTCCGTTACACGGTGCTAGGGATTCGAACTGAGGAACTGCTGAGTTTTCTGATCAACAAGCTCAGCATCTTAGCCACTGGTATTGGACCTGGGTACTTGAGAGACCGCCTGCTGCCAATTACCTCCCAAAGACCCATCAGATCTCACAGGGTCAGCCTCCTCCGGGTTCCATCCACCAGCCAATGCCATCTGGCCTCTGATTCTTCTTGTAGCGATCTAACAACAATAAAGAAAAAAAGGTTTTTGAGAAGAGAGAAGAGTTGTGAGGGTGACTCTGTGTAATTAAATGAAATCGGATGGCAGAGATCCTAAGCAAAAGAAGAGAGCCAACAACTGTGTGTCATTGTTTGAAACAAATCCAGCTATTTTACTTCCCAGAATTCCTTATTCTGGGCCAGAGGCTGTTCCTACTTTTGAGTAAATGCCCAAAGAATAACCGGAAGCCTCCTAGATAACTATAAAGTGAATCATGGTGTTTAAACAGACAAGAGAGACAAAATCAACCCAACATTGGCAGTTGTTACAAAATTTAGTGACAAAATCAACCCAACATTGGCAGTTGTTACAAAATTTAGTGACAAAATCAACCCAACATTGGCAGTTGTTACAAAATTTAGTGACAAAATCAACCCAACATTGGCAGTTGTTACAAAATTTAGTGACAAAATCAACCCAACATTGACAGTTGTTACAAAATTTAGTGACAAAATCAACCCAACATAGGCAGTTGGTTCCCCCTTTTTAGAAGTTGCTAGGTTAGCAAATGAAGAAGGAAAGAACGGGGAAGAGGATGGAAAGGAAGGGGAGAGGAGAGGAGAAGACAAAAGAAGGGAAGAGAGAAGGGGAGAGACACGGGAAGGAAGGGAGTAGGGAAGATAAGGGAAGGGAGAAGAGGAGAGGAGAAGATAAGAGAGAAGGGAAGAAAGAAAAAAAGGGAAGGGAAGATAAGGAAGAAAGAAGAGAAAAGATGGGAGGGGAGAAGAGAAGAGAAGAGAACAGAAGAGAAAAGGGAAAGGAGAAGGGAAGAGAGAAGGGAAGGGAAGGGAAGAGAAGAGAAGAGAAAAGAAAAGAGAAAACTATAAAGTTCTCTTCTCCAGCAAGCCATCCCTTTCTTTTTTCTTATTTTTCTTTTGTAATCTCAAAAGGAAACAAAGGAAAGCTTTGAGCCATTTCAGGACAAGAGCAAGTGTACGCGAAGAAGATTAAAAGGCAAATGATTACATATCCTAAGAATATGTTGATAAAGGAAAAATGGTCTTTTTTATTTTATTATTATTTTTTTTTTGTTTGGTTTGGTTGGTTCTGAGCAACACTCTCCCCGATGCAGGTGGAGGAAAATATTGAGCTGTGGGCTTTATATTTGTATTTTGTTTTGTTTTTTTCCCCCCTGAAATGTTTCCATCCTTTCAAACTGCATCTAAGTACTGTAAATCCTCCGAGGTTACTGTCTAATTACGTTCTGCACCCCGTATATCTTCTCATTAAAATCCAACCTCTTATTTTAATGACTCGATTTTAGCCTTTTGAAGATCAGACTGAAATCCTGGCTCAGTGTAAACACTGTAGATAGCCATAAAAACAGCTTTGTTGTTGTTGTTGTTGTTTAAATTATTACTTCAGAAACCTTCCATGTCTTCTCCCCTTCTCTTCCCCCCCCTTCCACCTTGCTGAATTCTTCCCACGATGTACCCCCAATGACACCATTGTTGTGTTGATTCTGGCGGACCTCGTACGCAAACCCCATTAACCCTTCACGCCCAATGGGGTCGGACCCCCTCAAAGTGCCTTGCTTGCTCTCGCTTTAAATGCTCAGCAGCTCTCTCCAGCCGGAATTTCTGCTTCCGAGGGATGTTTCGAAGTAGCTGAGTTGTGGCATCAGCACCTTTGAGCAACAGCGCGCCAACACCACAAGAAAACAAGACAACAAGGGGAGCAACTTTCTGGTGACTCCCTGTGACCACACAAAATGGTTGCAGAGTGAATCAGACCATTGATTTCTTCCACTCACGCCTTGTTTAATTTCCCCTGAAAATGATCTTTTCAACACAGAGAACTGACCTGCTCACTTGGAGTTCCATTTAAAGGTAAATGGGGGTCAGAAAACTCAGGGCTAGGCAAAATAGTTGGTTGATTCCTTTAGCTGTGCCCTCTTTAGTAATTGCAACTCGTTTCACTTTCTTTGGGTTGTTTTAAAGTAATATTCTTTTCTTCCTGGAACTGCTGTTATCAGCATCTCTCTGCTTTCCACTTGACTAATTGGTACCATTGTGTGAGCTGTGAGTTTACCTTGGCTAAAGCGCTGCTTGAATTCCTACATCCAAACATTGCAGGTCGTTGGAAAATCAAACACCTGACACAGAAGTTTAGGGCATGGGGTTCTTGCTCTACCTAGACTCCACTTTGCAACAACTTCCACTTTGCTTCAACTGCACCAGATCTTCCAGGATCCACAGATGAGTCTCCAGTGGCATCAACCAGGACACAGAGAGGAAACTATCTTGACAGAAGAGCTCTGTCTCTTTCTGTCTGTCTCTCTCTCCCCTTGTCTATCTATCACCTTTCTATGTCTTTCTTTCTTTTTCTTTCTTTCTTTCTTTCTTTCTTTCTTTCTTTCTTTCTTTCTTTCTTTCTTTCTCTGTCTGTCTGTCTCTTTATCTATCTGTTATAGAGCTCCTCAATCCTTAAGCTGTGGGCCACTATGGACCAGGTCCGGTTCAGAAGTGGGATGCATTCCACTCACCTGAGCAGCGGGCCAGTGCACACAGGCGCAGCTCGATTTGTGCAAACCATTATGTGTACGCACAGGCCAGTTCCCCTTTGCCCCTGCCAGCCCGCCAATAAAGATTGGGGGCTGCTGATCTATTCCCTCTCTTTCTTTCTTTCTTTCTTTCTTTCTTTCTTTCTTTCTTTCTTTCTTTCTTTCTTTCTTTCTTTCTTTCTTTCTTTCTTTCCTTCCTTCCTTCCTTCCTTCCTTCCTTCCTTTCTTTCTTTCTTTCTTTCTTTCTTTCTATACTTCTATATCTATTGATTTATCTATCACCATTGAGCCGAGGTGGCGCAGTGGTTAAATGCAGCACTGCGGGCTACTTCAGCTGACTGCAGTTCTGCAGTTCGGCTGTTCAAATCTCACCATCTCAGAGTTGACTCAGCCTTCCATCCTTCCGAGGTGGGTAAAATGAGGACCCGGATTGTTGTTGGGGGCAATATGCTGACTCTGTAAACCGCTTAGAGAAGGCTGAAAGCCCTATGAAGCGGTATATAATTCTAACTGCTATTGCTATTCTATCAATCTATCATTGCTCCCTCTTTCTCTCTGTGTGTGCATGTGTGTGCATGCGTGCATGTGTGTGTGCATGTGTGTGTGTGTGTGTGTGTGTGTGTTTTCTGACCCAGGCTTTCTTAAAAAGCAAGAAGCAGAGTCTTGGTCCTGGACAAACCTTTTTTATTTATACGGCTGTGAATTCCTTTCATTCACACTCAGCAAAGCTTAGCAAACAGTCTTTCAGAGGAATGTTTATCAACATGAAACTTATCTCGCTTGGACAGCTGCCAAATAACTAGCTTTCAAATGCAGGACAAGTCAAAACTTGGCACAGAGTCTCTTAAAGTCACAAACAGAACTTTCCACTCTGGAAACAACTGAAGGAATGAATTGTTTCCCGCAAAAGCCCTCGCTCCTCTTTTGTTTCCTATGGGAGGGGCCAATCACCTCCAAGGCGTGGACCCTGCTTTCTTAGTTGTTCTTGTCTTCTGGCAGCTCTGTACATGTGCACACTGGGAACAGGCTCCAACTGTTCCTCTGCCTCACTGCTGTTTAGCTCCCTCTCTGCTTCCGATGCAGAGCCCTCATCTGAGCTTTCCTCATCCCCCAGGACTGACCCATGTTCCTCCCCAATCTCCTCACTGTCTGACTCTGCTGCCAGCTCCACTGGCCGCCAGCGGGCCACAACAGTATGCATATGCGTATGTACATATTCTCTTCCCCCCTCCCTCTCCCTCTCTCTCTCCAGCATCTTTCTGATCTAATCTATCTTTGAAAGAACTGGGTGGGAGAGGATCACTTGTGGAGGTTAATATTTCCTAATTGCTGTTCTTTCTCTCTCTGGAATAAAGCAGGGAGTGAGTGAATTCTTATTGGAATGTCCTCCATCAAAAATACAAATAATTTTCTATTAGCTGTGTCAGCAGGATAAATAACTTCGAGGTGGAACTAAGGCTATTATCAGGAAATGCATGAACATTCTTCAAACCAACCCTGACCTTAATAACTTGTTTAAAGATGTCCTCCTGATGGTTTATGGAAGGAGCCCAACTTAAAAGACAAAAGTGTCTTGAGCTTGCATTGTTAATCACTCTCAGCCCCGGTGGCACTGTTACCTGATGGCAATTACTTTTGTGAGCCTCTTACTGTGTAATTCAGGCCCCCAAATAGAAGCATTTTATTTTATCACCCTATTAGAAGGAAAATATCCTCTCCTCTTTAATGAATATAGCGTGCACTACAAAGAATATACAGTAGCCTATCTAACCAAATGGCCTTGTACTGCCATTACCCAGGGATCAGATCAGATCATGAAAATGATGACTGAACCAAAAAGGAAAAAATCTCCAAAGCTCTCTCCATTACCAACAATGATGGAAGCTCTCAGAAAGATAAAAGCATTAATACTCAGATGCAAGGAATTGTTGTGGCCCGCCAGTGGCCAGCAGAGCTGGTATCAGATTCGGACAGTGAGGAGGTTGGGGAGGAACATGGGCCAGTCCTGGAGTCTGGGGAAGGCTCTGATGAGTGCTTTGTGTCAGAGGCAGAGAGGGGGATCAGAGCCATATGCCAGTTATCAGCTGCCTTCAGAGTCAGACAGCAGTGAGGCAGATGAACAGCTGGAGCCTGTTCCCAGTGTGTGCATGGGCAGAATTGCCAGACAAAGGGAACAGCTAAATAACAGGGGTCAACTTGGAAGTAAGGCCACAGGTGAATGATTAATGGCCCCTCCCAGAGGAAGTAAAAGAGGAATGGAAAAGGAGTGGAGTTTTCAGGAGACAATTAGTTCGCTTAATTGGTTTATGACTCTCTAAGACTCCTTGCCAAATTTTGCAGATCTCGGCCTGGCAACTCTCCAAGCCAGATAAGATCTGTGACTGTAAATCCTCCCTTA
Organism: Thamnophis sirtalis; assembly: GCF_051295495.1. NCBI lineage: Eukaryota > Metazoa > Chordata > Lepidosauria > Squamata > Natricidae > Thamnophis > Thamnophis sirtalis. Next base: position 11,040,158 of record NW_028261392.1, read on the forward strand.
AAAGACTTTGTTGGATGTGAATGAGCAGAATTCACAGAAAATTAATAAAAAGTGTTTTTGTCGGGACCAGGAGTTTGCTTCATGCTCTAGGTCAGAACAGGAATGATGTGTTTTGGTGAAGTTGGAACAAGTTCCTGAGCTTTTGAGAAAGTTGGTGAATATTCAAAAGAACAAACAAAAGGAGATTTTACAGGATACATGAAGGAGCAATCCCAGAATTTCCATAAATGAGATTAATATAAAATGTTAAAGGCACACAATTATAAGACAAAGAATCAAAGAAAGCTGGGACAAGGAGCTTTGATGGAGATTCAACTGAGTCTCTGAACCGACAACTTGGAGCAAATCAACCATTGGATGAATCCTCCTGAGGTAAAATTACAGAGTAAATAAATAAAAATCAGATGCCTCTTACCGATGTGATTCATGCCCAAAGATCCTTGTTATTCAACTTCTAATCAACCTAATTCAAATTCAAACCAGATTATAGCATGATGGAGCCAATTATCAATGATGTGAATCAAAACCAACTCCCACAAATCTATTAGTCTAATCTATAGTCTTGTTTCTCGGCTACACCAAAGATATCCTTAGAGTGTATTAATCTGATTTTTCTTTTTAAACCAACATTATCCTGGTTTATTTAGTTCTTTACATGCTGCTTTGATAGTTTAACAGAATAACCGAGTTGGAAGGGACCTTAGAAGACTTCTAATCCAAATCCCGGTTCAGGCAGGAGACCCTACACCATTTCTGACAGATGGCTGTCCAGTCTCTTCTTAAAAGCCTCCAGTGATGGAGCATCCACAACTTCTGAAGACAACCTATTCCACAATTCGATTGTTCTCACCGTTGGGAAATTTCTCAATAGTTCTAGATTGCTTCTCTCCTTGATTAGTTGCCAACCATTGATTCTTGTCCTGCCTTCTGATGCTTTGGAAAATAGGTTCTTTGTGGCAACCCTCCAAATATTGCAGCACTACTATCATGTCACCCTTTAATCCTTCTTTTCATTGAACAAGATGTCCCCAATTCCTAGGGACTTGGAATAGGGATGGGGTGGCTCAATGGCTAAGATTCTGAGCTTGTCGGTCAGCAAGTTTGGCAGTTCAGTGGTTTGAATCCCTATTGGTGTGTAATGGAGTGAGCTCCCATTACTTGTCCCAGCTTCTGCCAACCCAGCAGTTCGAAAGCATGTAAAAATACAAGTAGAAAAAATTGGAACCACCTTTGGTGGGAAGGTAACAGCATTCCATGCACCTTCCATATTTAGTCATGCTGGCCACATGACCACAGAGACGTCTTCAGACAGTGCTGGCTCTTCAGCTTTGAAACGGAGATGAGCATTGCCCCCTAGAGTCGGGAATGACTAGCACATATCTACGAGGGGAACTTTTACCTCTACCCACTTTCTGCAACTATTCCATTTATTGCTAATTTGCAGTTACTGCTACCTAATTCAGCATCTGATGGTGATTTACCATTGTGGTCATTTCAGGAGTGACCCTGCCAAGAATAAACCTTGAAAGATGTATACTATTGTATATACTCGAGTATAAGCCTAGTTTTTCAGCCCACTTTTTGGGCTGAAAAAAGCCGCCTCGGCTTATACTCGAGTCAGTGAAAAAATTGCCCGAAATGGAGGAGAAAAAGGGGCGGGGCCATGCCGCTGGGTGACACTCGTGAATGGCCCAGTGCCCCTGTGAGTTTCCCCTCCCTCTGTGTCAGTTTGCCGCGCAGCGCGCACCGCACCATCCCCCCTCCTCACGTTCTAATGTAATGCAGGGCTGTCTTACGATTCCCCTTCCTCCCCCTCCTGCCGCTCTGCAACGATGTCCCACCTCCTCCTTGTTATGGCAAGCAGCCACATAGCGATGTCCCACCTCCTCTGGTACAGTGATCCAATGATAGGAATCACTGTGCCGTGTGTCATAGGAGGCGGGACATCGCTCCCGCGGCTGCACGGGACATCATCATCACAGCGGGACATCAGCATCATGAGGTGAGTGAAGTATTTCATTGAATACACCACTAGTTTACTGTTTTTCTTTGAAATAAATATTCAAAAACATTATTGGTATCTATTTTTATTTTTGAAATTTACCGGTAGCTGCTGCATTTCCCACCCTAGGCTTATACTCGAGTCAATAACTTTTCCAGTTTTTTGTGGTAAAATTAGGTGCCTCGGCTTATATTCGGGTCGGCCTATACTCGAGTATATACGGTATTTTAAGGAATACGAGGTTATGGAGAGCTTCTTTCTAAAGCTGGTTAAAAATGAGAATGAAAAAAAACTTGACAAACGGGGTGTCACTTGACTGCAGGAGGATGTTTCAGTCCACGATAAACCTAACACGGCCCTTTCAGATTAATTTTCTTGATGAGTTGTGATTTAATAGTAGACAAGTTTGATTTGAAACTCAGGGGAACACCACTGAGATGATCAAAACAATTTAACGTGAATCACTTGCAAACCGGTATCGACAAGGGTTATGTGGCTCTGGTGGCATGATTTTACTGCTGACTTTAGTCTTCTTGAATTATCATTTTGGGAAAGATTAACCTAATCTGTTTCAAGAACATATAAATAACCCTGTCACTGTTCCTCATTAAAAAAAAATCTTTAGAAAGTCTACCTTTAGAAGGTAGATATGATAAATGTTGGAAGAAGGCGGGGTTGGGGTTTTTTTTTTGAGAACTGAGTCGGCTATAGACAAAGAGGTCACTCAACATTCTTCAAATCACTGCCCCCCCCCATATTTGTTATTACACATCTCTGAATGTATAGCAGTGGTGGGATTCAGCCAGTTCCCACCTATTCGGGAGAACCAGTTGGTAACTTTCTAAGTAGTTCAGAGGACCGATTGTTGGAAGAAATCTTTTGTTTTTTTCCACTTTACAGAGCTAATCCTGTAAGGAAGGCAGGAAGGAAACATTCTAGTGTTGTTTCTAGCCTAATATTTTAGAGCCGAGGTGGCACAGTGGTTAAATGCAGCACTGCAGGCTACTTCAGCTGACTGCAGTTCTGCAGTTCTGCAGTTCAAATCTCACCAGCTCAAGGTTGACTCAGCCTTCCATCCTTCCGAGGTGGGTAAAATGAGGACCCGGATTGTTGTTGGGGGCAATATGCTGACTCTGTAAACCGCTTAGAGTGGGCTGAAAGCCCTATGAAGCGGTATATAAGTCTAACTGCTATTGCCCTGCTTACAAAAACTGCCTCTCCGGTTAACCATTATTACATTGTAACAGCTAAGGCGAAGCACCCATTGACCTGAGTGACCTTGAGTTGGCCACGCCCACCCAGTCACATGACCATTGAGCCCCACCTACCCAGAAGGTCATTAGGGCATTGTTAAATTATTTGAATCCCACCACTGACGTATAGTCAATATTTGGAAGGAACGTTGAACCTATAGCCAGAGGTGGACTGTGGCCAGTTTGGATCGGTTTGGGTAAACTGGTGTCTTTTTTTTTTTAAACAAAGTTTTTTTTTAATTACATATTTCAACTTCTTTTTTAAACAAAGTGTTGCCTAGGTTTCCCCCCTTTACATCTTTTCTTATGCATAGTTCATTTTACGTCATATTTCCATTTCAAATTTCAGACATCTTTTTTTTCTTTCCATATTTTCCAGTTTAACTTTCATTTCTTCTTAATGTATAAACGCTAGCATTATTTGCCCCTCCAAGTTAATCAAATTTAAGATTTATTTCCATCTATTATTCTGTTTCACTGTCGATAACAGATATCCTCAAATGCAATGTTGTATGGTAAACGTTTCATTTAATTAATTATCAACAATTAATAATATTAATCTGTTTCCCTCGCATCATATTAGCTATATACCGTTGACAATATTACCGTATTTCATTCTATTCTACTAGGAAATCCTTTTCCTTCTTTCCTCCTTTCAACCATTTTCTCTTAGTCTCTCAGGAACTCCACTTCTCTTATATTCTTTTTCTTCCGCTCATTCAGGGTGAGCTGGTAGTTCTGTCCTATCCACCCACGCCGGGGCTATCCTGTCCTATATATCTCACTCTCTGGCTCGCTCGCCCCATCCATGCAGCCCAGCTGATTTCCATGCCTTGCCCGCTCTCCTACTGTGGCTCTTGAGAAGGTGGGCTGGAAGTTGAGTGCATGAAATTGCCGTATGTTTGAAGCCATGTGCAAGTGCAGAAGGCACAAACACAAGCAAAGTGTGCATGTGCATGCACTCTCATGCCTCCGGTTCTTCGCTAGATGAACTGGTTGTTAAATTATGAGAAGCCCATGTCTGCTTATAGCCAAGCCATCTAGAAGGAGCTAACAGAATAACAAAGTTGGAAGGGACCTTGGAGGTCTTCTAATCCAACCCCCTGCTCAGGCACAATGCCCGATATCATCTCAGATAAATAGTTGTCCAACTCTTCTTAAAAACTTCCAGTGTTGGAGAATTCACAAATTCTGGAGGCAAGTTGTTCCATTGATTAATTGTTCTAACTGTCAGGAAATTTCTCCTTTGTTCTAGGTTGGTTCTAGGTTGGCTACGTTGACAAAACCAAGATAGCTACAGTGATTGCCTTAAACACAGGTTTTCAGCCTCTTTAATAGCTAGGGAATTGTATTGATAAGAAGGTCTTATGCGTTCTTTCCAGAGATGGGTTGCTCCCAGTTCGGTCCGGATTGCGTGAACCAGTAGTGGTGGTGGCGGGAAGCTCCTCCCACCCACCTGGATGCTTCTGCACAGACACGAATGAACCAGCAGTAAAAATAAAAATTGGGAACCCACCACTGGATCATTCTTTGAAACACATCTTACCTCTAGGCTGTGGTTTTTAAAACAGACTTCATAAAATTGAATTGTACCCTACCATTTAAGCATGGCAGTTGAGGTTATTTTTTTTTAACTGTCCTGTGAATCTTGTTTTAAATCTATCTTGGTTGACAAACTTTATGCTTGCCATTGGTTATTTTTCTGTATTGTAATATTTTATGTTCCCAGGCTGCCCAGAGAACAGTGTCATTGGGCAGCCTATACAAGGGCTATAAATCAACGCTAGAATGCCCCGTATGCCCTCACATTCTCTCTGATAAAATGCAGAGGTATGCAGGGGCATAAACAAATATCGAGGATGGTGCTCTATGCAAAATGCATATTCTAATTTGTGTGTATCACAACTCAGAGGAGAATCAAATGCATGCCAAGGGGGCATCATTTTGTCCCAGATATCACAATGTCCTGGGCTTTTTGTTTACATTTGAAATATTTATTGCTGGGGATCCTTCCATGAAATGGCTGCATGGATATTTATTCAGATACTTTGCTGATGCAATTTTGAGACACCTGAATAGAATTTCAGCACAAACCTATATATCTATATATCTAAATTATATCTATATCTATATCTATATCTATATCTATATCTATATCTATATCTATATCTATATCTATATCTATATCTATATCTATATCTATATCTATATCTATATCTATATCTATATCTATATCTATATCTATATCTATATCTATATCTATATCTATATCTATATCTATATCATCTATATCTATATCTATATCTATATCTATATCTATATCTATATCTATATCTATATCTATATCTATATCTATATCTATATCTATATCTATATCTATATCTATATCTATATCTATATCTATCTATCTATCTCTATCTCTATCTCTATCTCTATCTCTATCTCTATCTCTATCTCTATCTCTATCTCTATCTCTATCTCTATCTCTATCTCTATCTCTATCTATATCTATATCTATATCTATATCTATATCTATATCTATCTGTCTGCCTGCATGTATGCATGTATGTATATGTGTGTACGTACATATACATACATACATACATACATACATACATACATACATACATACATACTGTATTTTTCAGACTATAAGATGAATTGTATGAGACACACCAAGATTTCAAAAAGGGAAACAAGAAATGAAATAGTTGTTGGCCTCTGTGTGTCTGGTTGTTGCTCTCTTCACACACACACACACACCCTCAGAGCACTCTGCAGGCCTCCTAAACCCTTTGTGTGGCATGTGTTTGTGAAAAAAATGGTAGAAAAACAAGCTCGCTTTTCGCCTCCCAAATCTCTCAGACATGCCGTTTTTGCTCTCTCCAGCCCCCAGGAGCACTCTGCAGGCATCCCAAACTCTCTGCTTGCCCAGTTTTTGGTGAAAACGGACATACAGGGTGGGGTTTTGGGAGGTCAAAAATGACTGTATTCGGTGTATAAGATGCACAAACATTTCCACCTTCTTTTAGGCAGGAAAAAAGTGTGTCTCATACTCCGAAAAGTATGTTACGATGCAACATTTGATAAGACCTCCAAAAGGAACAAGACATTCCAGAGATCACCAAGAAGCAGATCCTTGATTTCCATTTTGAACTGGGTCACGTCTGAAGTGCAGCCAAGGAAATTTGATCTACGAGGACCATAGGAGAGATTCAATTTGTCTTTACACTTCTTTTTCAAAATAACTCAGTCCAAGGTACTTATCTGCATTTTGGAAATGTGAAGTATATTAATCATATTTCGTATGTCCAAATCAGATGCAACATGACAGGCATTGATGTAGACGAAGCATATTTACACACTGACGTAACAAAAAATAAGCAATATCAATATTTGTACTTAAACTCCTTCTCCCTGCTTCGGTTCAGGACTGCATCTCATTCCAAAATGGAATGTATTAATAACCTCTTCAAACAAGGCATTAAATCGTTCAGTATTTCATTTTAATATCTGTTCCCATTTGTTTTATTTATTTAGATATCTATTTCATGTCACAGTTAGTTGAACCTTTGCGGAATGCATTTGCATCGGACAATTTAACATTTTAACATCAAGCATTCGTGGAATTGTTTATAGTTCAAATAAAATACAATTATTTTAATTACTTTGTGGCTGAACTAAATACAGCCAAAGTGGCTCTTTGGACTAAAATATAGATTGGATTCATGTGTCTGGCAACACTGGAATTTATTATTTATTCACAAGTTCAGAGGTCAGTGGACTCCAAAATGTCTCCAGCTGAACTAAAATAGGGCATACAAAGAAGATAGAAAGGGATGTGGTGGCTCAGTGGTGAAGATGCTGAGCTTGTCGATTGGAAAGGTTGGCAGTTTGGTGGTTCGAATCCCTAGCGCCGTGTAACGGAGTGAGCTCCCATTACTTGCTCCAGCTTCTGCCAACCTAGCAGTTCGAAAGCATGTAAAAATGCAAGTTCTGTGCGTCTTCGGCATTTAGTCCTGCCGGCCACATGACCACGGAGACGACTTTGGACAGCCCTGGTTCTTTGGCTTTGTAACGGAAATGAGCACTGCCCCCTAGAGTTGGGAATGACTAGCACATATGTTCGAGAGGAACATTTACCTTTAAGAAGATAGAAGGCCAAATGAAATTCCATGCATCTACAAATCTCGCTCTCCATAACAAAAGCATAACCACTATCCTGCCACCACCAAGACCCATGAGAAACAAATACATAAAGGAAGTGAGAATGGTCAGAGAAGAAGGACAAGACTCAGAAAGTCATCATTGAATGGAACTGATGAGGTGGAAAATAAGAGGGGTGGAAAATTTAAAGAGAAGGGATTGCATTAGTTGGCCGATGGATTTAGAGGAAGCAAAAATAGTTTCCAATAACAGAAAACTACCAAGACCATCCCAAAGTTGCTTTTTCAGGAAACAACTGGACTTCCTTGGTTTTTCTTTGAAGACGTTTCGCTTCTCATCCGAGGGTTCTTCAGCTCTGACTAGATGGTGGGGAATGGAAGGATTTGTATTCCTTGCAGACCGGTAGTCCGTGACCCGTCAAAACCCCGGAGGACAAAATCGCGCTCGACGAAAGCGCACATTTGACGTCATCACAGCGCGACAAAAAAATTAAAAATTGAAATAAAATTAAAATTAAAGCAAGCCGATTCACATAAAAGTAAGGGTTAGGGTTAGGTTTAGAGCGTTAGGGTTACGTTTAGCGTTAGGTTAAGGGTTAGCGTTAGGTTAAGGGTTAGCGTTAGGTTTAGCGTTAGGTTAAGGGTTACGTTTAGGGTTAGATTTAGGGTTAGGTTAAGGGTTAGGTTTAGGGTTAGGTTTAGGGTTAGGTTTAGGGTTAGGTTTGGGGGGTTAGGGTAAGGTTTTCGCTTTCTTTTTACATTTATCGATCACAGTGCGATGTTTTCGTCGCGCTGTGATGACGTCAAATGCGCGCTTTCGTCGAGCGCGATTTTGTCCTCCGCGGTTTTGTGGTGGAACTCGGTAGTCATTTGCCACCATTTTTAGAGTCGTTGAGGCCACTTGGAGTTTTCTCTGTGTCCTCAGGGTCCTCTGAGTAGTGTGAATAGTTCCTGTAGTCTGCAATTTTTCTGCGAATCCGTTTATACTCCCACCATTCGAAGGGTTTTCATTCCAAATTGCATAGCTAATGGTCTGTAGAGATTCTTAGACATTCAGGTCATGGTTGTCCCAAAGATACTTTTTTTAGGAGGCAACTGGACATTATTGCGTTTTTTTTTCCTTGAAGAAACTTCTTGAATGAGAAGCCAAACATCTTCAAAGAAAAAATAAGCCTCCAAGTGCTTCAGCGACCCTCAAAAGGGATGCAAATGACCAGCTGTCTGCAAGAAATATAAATCTTTCCATTCCCCACCATCCAGTCAGAGCTGAATCCAAGATTCTTAGATAAGAAACAAAACATCTTTAAAGAAAAAACAAAAAAATGTCCAGTTGCCTTCTGAAAAAGCAATAGCAATAGCAATAGCAGTTTGACTTATATACCGCTTCATAGGGCTTTCAGCCCTCTCTAAGCGGTTTACAGAGTCAGCATATCGCCCCCAACAATCCGGGTCCTCATTTTACCCACCTCGGAAGGATGGAAGGCTGAGTCAACCTTGAGCCGGTGAGATTTGAACCGCTGAACTGCAGTTAGTCAGCTGAAGTGGCCTGCAGTACTGCACTCTAACCACTGTGCCACCTCGGCTCAATGATGCACCTTTGCATCATTATTAAATAAGAGAGGTGGAAAATTTAAAGAGAAGGGATTGCATTAATTGGCCAATGGATGCTGAGGGAGCAAAAATAGTTTGCAATAACAAAAAAAAAAAAAAGCTACTTGGAGTTATAGGCAATGCGTCTACTTCTGAGTAAACCTAACCTTTCTTTGCTCTTATTCCCTAACTTTAATTTCTTTGGTTTGCTAGAGTTGTCCTTGCACATATCAAGTGAGCAGAGGATTTCTATGACCCTCCACTCATAAATGAAATGGTTGGTTTTTCTTGGTTTGGAATAGGGCAATAAATATGGACACCGTTACACTTCCTTGACTTAAACTTTTTTTTCTTTTCTAACACAATCTTTTTCCATTCTGAAAGGCAAGAAATTTGAAGTAATGGATAAAAATACGGAATGTCACTTAGAGAACATGTGTGCAACTGCTCCTCAGAATTATGTCTTCCAAAACCTGGCCATTAATTCCAATTCATTCGGAGCACCACTTCGGGATATGTCTGTAAGAAATTATGCAACTTGTCGGAGCCCAGAAGAATTTTTAAGAAGTTACAAAGAGATCTCTAATTTCTGAAAGTCATTCTTCTAGTCAATGTAACTTATAAATTCTGAAAATGAAGATAGCGACATACTTTATGTGGCCTTTGCCTAGAGATGAGCAAGATTTAAACATTTCAATAGATGCCAAGGGGACTAGGAAAATTATCTGGAACAATTCTCTCTGATATGTAGCAAAATGTTTTTTGCTTATATCCAATATTGAGCTCTGGTAGATTAAATCCAAAAGGGTGGCTCAGTGGCTAAGATGCTGAGCTTGTCGATTAGAAAGTTGGCAGTTCAGCGGTTCGAATCCCTAGCGCTGCGTAATGGGGTGAGCTCCCATTACTTGTCCCAGCTTCTGCCAACCAAGCAGTTCGAAAGCACATAAAAATGCAAGTAGAAAAATAGGGACCACTTTGGTGGGAAGGTAACAGTGTTCCATGTGCCTTTGGTGTTGAGTCATGCCAGCCACCTGACCACGGAGACATCTTCGGACAAAGTTGGCTCTTTGGCTTAGAAATGGAGATGAGCACCGCCCTTAGAGCCAGAAATGACTAGCATGCATGTGTGGGAGAATCTGTACCTTTACCTAGATTATATCCAAATGAATGTTTTCATCCAAAAAATTAGACAGTATAATAGAATAGACAAGATGTTGAAAGGGACCTTGGAGGTCTTCTACTCCAAACTCTTGCTCAAGCAGGAAACTCTATACCATTCCAGACAAGAGGCTGTCCAGTCTCTTCTTCAAAACCTCCAGTGATGGATACGTACAACTTCTGAAGGGAAGTAATTCCACCGGTTAATTATTTTTAATTGTTGGGAAATTTCTCTTTAATTCTACGTTGCTTCTCTCCTTGATTAGTTTCCATCCCTTGGTTCTTGTACAGGCTTCTGGTGCTTTGGAAAATAGGTCGAACCCCTCTTCTTTAGATATTGAAATGGGACACAGTGACTCAGTGGCTAAGATGCTGAGCTTGTCGATCAGAAAGGTTGGCAGTTCGGCAGTTCGAATCCCTAGCATTGCATAATGGAGTGAGCTCCCGTTACTTGTCCCAGCTTCTGCCAACCTAGCAGTTTGAAAGCACATAAAAAATGCAAGTAGAAAAATAGGAACCACCTTTGGTGGGAAGGTAACAGTGTTCCGTGCGCCTTCAGCATTTATCATGCCAGCCACATGACCATGGAGAACATCATCAGACAGTGCTGGCTCTTAGGCTTTGAAACAGAAATGAGCACTGCCCCCTAGAGTCAGGAATGACCAGCACATATGTTCGAGGGAAACCTTTATCTTTACTTAATTTAATTTAATTTAATTTATAAAATTTATATGCCGCCCAATCCCAAAGGACTCCAGGTGGCTTACAACAAAGAGAAAATAAAGGGGGGAAAAACGGTTTAAAATCGCAACACCACATACATTCATTCTAATCGGGGCTGGACCTCAACAGTGAGGTCAACAGCCCCAGGCCTGCCGGAACAGCCAGGTTTTTACAGCTTTTCTGAAGGCCATGAGAGTGGGTATGGTCCAGATCTCTGCGGGTAGCTGATTCCAAAGAGTCGGAGCAGCCACAGAGAAGGCTCTCCTCCGGGGGCCCGCCAGCCGACACTGTCTGGCTGATGGCATCCGAAGGAGGCCCAATCTGTGGGATCTTACTGGCCGCTGGGAGGTATGTGGCAGTAGGCAGTCTTTTAATATCTTTTAATTAAAGATAATATCTTTTACCTAGATATTGAAACCCTTGTCACCCCTAGTCCTTCTTCTCACTAGCCTAGACAAACCCAATTCCTGTAATCATTCTTCATATGTCTTAGCCTCCAGCTCCCTAGCACTCTACCTTCAAAATTGTCCAGAACAGTTATGCAAAACGAAGGAGCAATCTTATGACCCTCCAGAATTGATTGCTCTTGCGAGGATGCATACATAATGGTGTTAATAGCAAATGATGAACCATCAAGCAAGGGGAAAGCAAACAAACGATCAGCCACTCAACTCCATTATTGAATCAAGTTTTAGGACACCTGAAATTTTGGTAATAGATCTTAAGAGGCAAGAGCAGACCTGAGGGTTGAGGAAGGTTGGCTAGTCAGCACCTACTTAATGCTTCCTCGCACTCCTGTCTTCCTTACTATCATATCTTCATTTCTACACCCTGTCAAAGTTTAACAACTCTTATTCTCCTAATCTTTCCTCATAAAACCCTCTTAGGAGACACACAGATTTATAGAAGCATAACAAAGCAGTGTAGGATTCTTCAAGGTGGCAAGTATATTTCCACAGTCCTTTTGTTGGGCAATTTTCATCTGGGGAAAAGATAATTTTCAGCTCACCCTAACTTTTTGTCACTGTAAGCTTTTGGAAGCCATGCGTTTTAAGAATCCCCAAATTATGACTCTAAAGCTGAAACTGTAGAAGGCAATTGTAGAATTGCTTGTGTAGAAGGAGCTCCATTGGATGTAGACTCTTAATTCCCGATTCTCCCCAGTTTTAAGATCCACTTTTCCAAAAGTTTGAACATCTCAATGAAATTATCCCTGCTCAATGTAAAAAGGAAACAGGCAAATAATAGTTTGCTACCGAAGGTTAATTCAGTATATAGAACTCACTTTTACCTCTGCCCTACACTCAGTAAAGGCAAAGGTTCCCCTTGCACATATGTGCTAGTTGTTCCCAACTCTAGGGGACGGTGCTTATCTCTGTTTCAAAGCCAAAGAGCCAGTGCTGTCTGAAGGCATCTCCGTGGTCATGTGGCCGGCATGACTAAACACCGAAGGTGCACAGAACACTGTTACCTTCCCCCCATAGTTGTTCCTATTTTTCATCTTGCATTTTTACAGGCTTTCAAACTTCTAGGTTGGCAGAAGCTGGGACAACTAATGGGAGCTCACTCCGTTACGCAGTGCTAGGGATTCAAACCGGTGAACTGCCGACCTTCTAATTGACAAGCTCAGCGTCTTAGCCACTGAGCCACTGCGTCCCACACTCAGTAGCATCAGTCATTAATTATTGGCAGTGTTTGTGGACATTCAGTTAAGCCAATGGAGGGATTCCCTACCATCCTATCAGAGCTGAAGAAGCTGCTTGGATGAGAAGTGAAACATCTTCAAAGAAAAACCAGAAAGTCCACTTACTTCTGGGGGGGGGGGGGGAAGCACCTTTGCAACAATTATTGGTAGCATTTTGTGAGCGGATGGGCCAACTCACCGTGGTCAACTTACCACAGCCAACACACCGGGGAGCAATTCAACAATTCAATTTAATTATTTAAAATAATTAAAACAAATGCCATTCACATTTTATTTGTCCCTCACTTGGCATCCTTTCTACCTATTGCATTTGTCTTTCCCTTTACATCTTCTTCCACCATTTCTTCAATATGAGTGTAACTCTTGTCTTGTGGCGAGTTCTCCTGTAGCGAGTCGGCTATAGGAAGTTGGCCGTGGTGTATTGTTCTAGAACCTTTTGTGAGATGGCCACAGGTCAAGATGACTCAGATTGCCTTCATGATAAACCTGAAGAACTTTGATACCAAACTTTTCATCTACCACATCTTCCTTTTCAGCCAAAGTGGGACTCTGTTCCACATTTCCAGCAATTCTCCACAACCCATGCTTTGAGTTTGGTAACCATTAACCTGGATAGTCATAGGTAAAGATAAAGGTTCCCCTCGCACAAATGTGCTAGTCGTTCCCAACTCTAGGGGGCAGTGCTCATCTCCGTTTCAAAGCCGAAGAGCCAGCGCTGTCCAAATACATCTCCGTGGTCATGTGGCTGGCATTACTAAAAGCGGAAGGCGCATGGAACGCTGTTACCTTCCCACCAAAGTGGTTCCTATTTTTCTACTTGTATTTTCACATGCTTTCAAACTGCTATGTTGGCAGAAGCTGGGACAAGTAATGGGAGCTCACCCCATTACTTGTATACTATATAAGTACAAGATGGTCATACTATATTTTTAATCAGTCTGTCTTCGTACTAAGTGTTCATTTAGCCCGTGCTGCAAATGTGTGTTTTGAGACTTGCAGAAAATCCGTCCTCTGTCATTTTTCACCCTTCAGCTTCAGTAAATTGGATTTCAAGTTGCTTAACTCTGGCAAGATCAAGCCCAAAGCCTTTTTTTCCCCCCAAGAACGTTAAGAATTTGAATGAAAAATAATTGATTTGGAACATTAATATATTGTGATGCATGAAACGCTTTCAATATTAGAATTTCCTTTCACCACAAGGTCCCATGGCAGCCTCCTGACTCTGCGGAGATCCATGGCGGATTCAAACAAAGCAATTGCAAATATTTTCCCCCAAGCAGCTGCCAGATCTTAGAAATGGCAGTCCAGCAAGATACTTTTCTGATGCACATTTCACTCTGCTATTCTGTTTCTCCTGAATCCCAACAGATAAGTCTGCCTTTCTCAGTTAGTTGTTTATTTATTTATTGCAGATCGTTGTTGGGGGGGGGGAAAACTAAAAAACAAGTCATTTGGACGATAAATGTCTTTTTTTTTCAAAATTTGCATTTTTAGCCTAAATTTATTTTAATAAGATTTGCAATGGATGTTGCCCTTTGATCTGCTCCTCTGAAAAGCTGCAAGTTGTTCTATTATTCCATTATCCATCTGCAGATAACAATGCATCAGAACTTGTGGGTTTTTTTATCCCTTTGCTGCAGAAACAATGCCCTTTAGTAGAGAAAGGACATTGTTTTGACAGATAAAGTAGGCATTTGATAAATTGAAACTGGTTCTGAATTATTTTGAGAGGAATGCGCGCTACATCTGTCTACAGCATTTTCCAGTGAAGCCACGCTTAACTTTCTTGTCTGTTTGTGATTTATAGAGCTGCAAGAAAGGTTAGGAAAATTTCATGCCTCTTCTCTTATAATTTGTAAGGGAATCAAAAAGCATTTGTAACTGTTTAGGATGCGTAAAAAGGCAAAACTGGAAATCAAATGTTTAGACGAAGTAAAAGCAATAGCCACATCTGTAAGACCAAGCTCTGATCCTTCAGGGAACAAAGAAAAGGGAAATGAACCAAAAGTATCAAGATGCGTACATCGATATAAAGTTATGAATGCATATATTAAAATTAATCTGGGCAGAAGAAATCTTCAGCAACAGCTGCATAAATTGGAAAATGTCTGATCTTGTTCATTACACTAGTAAAAGGTGAAATTGTTGAGGATGAGAAAAACTTTTGCATTTTATAAATGGGCTGGACAGCTGGCAGCTCAGGTTCAAGACCCGAGTGCCACCAATGGGTGAGCTCCTGTTCTCATCCCAGCTACTGCAACCTAGCAGTTTGAAAGCAGGCAAATGTGAGCAGATAAATAGGTACCACTTTGGTGGGAAAGTAACAGTGTTTCGGGACCTCATGCAGGTCATACGACATCAGAAATGCTGTCTCAAGGGCCATGAAATGGAGATGAGCATTGCCCCCTAGAGTCGGCAATGACTAGCAAACTAAAATCCATTGGGACTGTTTTTTTCAGTAGACAGCTCAGAAAGTTGCAGTATCTTGTGATATTTAATTGTTTTTTAAGGTATTTAAAGAAAATTAGAAATATATTGAGTACCGTATTCTCAGACAAAACTCACAATTAGTTAAATGAGAATAGTGTCTAGTTTGGGTACATCACTTTGTTTGCTCTTCTGTGCTAAGGTTATATATTTTGTTGTCTTAGCAGCTGTTCTGTTCAAAAAATGTTAGCAATACAATTGGCCAATATCCTACCATTTCAAGAGGGGACTAGATAGAAGGTGTGTTCTGATCTAGGCTTCCCATGAATTCCTCTCCAGAAAAGTCCTGGCCCACATTTTTTCAAAATAGTTCACAATGACTGACCCTTATCAGGCTTGGAGAGTGGCCAGGACGATATCTTTCAGATGCTGCAATACTTGGCAGGAATGAACTAATTGTCTCCTGCAAACTCCACTCCCCTTTCGCTCCTCTTTATTCCCTATGGGAGGGCCCATTCACCATCCACCTGTGGCCTTACTCCCAAGTCAACCCTTGTTCCTTAGCTGTTCCCTTCATCTGGTAACTTTGTGCATGTGCACACTGGGAAAAGGCTCCAGCTGTTCGTCTGCCTCACTGACTTCGGAGTCTGACTCCAAAAGCAGCTGACAACTTTCAGATGATCCTAGCCCTTTCTTTGTCTCTGACGCACAGCACTCATCAGAGCCTTCCCCAGACTCCAAGACTGGCCCATGTTTCTTCCCAAACTCCTTGCTGTCCAAATCTGCTGCCAGTTGCACTGGCCATTGGCGGGCCATAACAAGATGAGTCTAAGACACACCAAGTGATTGATTGATTGATAGATTGATTGATTATATATTGTCCTTCCATGTGGATTTCTTGTTAAAATACAGAAGTGGTTTACCAATTTACCTGCACAGAATAGTGCCTTTTATCACACTTAAAAGCCTCCAGTGATGGAGCATGCACAATTTCTGAAGGCAAGGTGTTTCATTAGCTGATTCTTCTCAGTGTCAGAAAGGAGAGGGGAAGGATAACTACACTGAGCTATCAGATCAACTGGCTCATTGATGGGAAGAACCAATGGAGTGACAGATGTTGACAGGCAGATCCTTTCATGTTGCTCATCTATCCCCTCATCTACAAAGCTGCTTAAGACAGTCACTTTATACATCCAGCTGTCACTTGTCACAATGGTATCCCTCTGTGGTGGCCTGTTGGCCTCCAGCCCCTCCAGTAGCTGAATCAGATGAAGAGGATGTGTGGGAGACAGGGTCAACATCAAGGCAATCTGAGAGGGAAGAGAGAGAAGAGAGAATGGAGCTGGCAGAGAAAGACAGACATACAGACAGACAGAGACAGACAGAGAGACAGAGAGAGACACAGAGAGAGAGAGACAGAGAGAGGGAGACAGACAGACAGACAGACAGAGACAGAGAGACAGACAGAGACAGACAGACAGACAGACAGACAGACAGAGACAGACAGACAGACAGAGACAGACAGAGAGAGAGAGAGAGAGACAAAGAGAGAGATACAGAGAGAGAGAGAGAGAGAGAGAGAGAGAGAGCCTAGCCCATCCATCACCCCTTAGATAAAGAGTCAACAGCCCCCAGGTCTGGAGGTGGCTGATGAGGAAGAGGAGAAACAGCTGGGTCCAGTGTCTGACCTGTGGATGTGCAGAAGGCAGAGGAGAGGAGAGCAGTGGAAATCTATGGGCTGATCCTTGGGACGGAAGAGTCACCACTGCTAGCGAAGCCCCACCCTAGCTCTGGGGATAAAAGGCAGGGGGTGGAGATGAAAGGATGTGGCAGACAATTATTCATCTTCTGGCCGGATGGACTTGTCAGCCTGAGAGAGAAACTTTTTGCCAGGGCTGCCGGCGCTCCTAGTAAAAGAATCTTTTGAGTTCACTTGAGGGGGTGTGCTGTGTTTGGGGAGCTGGGTCAGAACATCATCAAATAGTGAGCAAATAGATGAGAAACCAAAGTTGAGCTAAAGAGGTCATTTCTTATGACACCAATGCTCAGTGCTGTTCAGTGGTGGGTTTCAAAAAAATTTCAAACCTACTCTGTGGGTGTGGCCTCCTTTGTGGGAGTGGCTTGATGCCCATGTGACTAGATGGGAGTGGCTTGCCGCCCATGTGAGCGGATATGAAGATGCCGAAGACACTTGTCAGAACCACCTTAAATTACCTCACACACAGCACTGGCATGCATAAGAATATGATGTAAACTTGTTTTTTAAAAGGCATCTTTGGTTTGCGTTAAAACAACTTCAACACACACAACGTTCTGATTGCACCACAAATGCAGTAGTAATCCTTACCTTTCACAGAGGTTTACCTTTCACTGAGTTTTATAAATATGAGCATGATAGTGTAGAATAATCATATCCAAGGACCAGTGGTGGGTTTCAAAAAAAATTGGAACCTCTTCTGTAGGTGTGGCCTGCTTTCTGGGTCCACTGGTGGAACCTCTTCTAACCAGTTCGGTAGATTTGACGAACCGGTTCTACCGAATAGGTGCGAACCTGTAGGAACCCACCTCTGGTGCTGTTGTAGGATCAACTTCATTTGTAGTCGGAGGGGAAGTCAGGTCTCCTGATTAACCATCTGGCTTTATCAACATGAAGTAGCCTCGTAGTTGTTGATTTTTTACCTGTTATAAAAGATCCACTCAGTTTCATTTACGATCCGCTCCGCTTGTGTAAGATGCTGAGGCAGCAACAAGAATGCTTTAAAGCTTTTTTTTTGTTTTTAACCACCATTTAAACTGTATCTGATTTGATAGAGGAATAATATATCTTATGGAAAATTTTACTCTCAGACACGAGAAAAAGCACTTGGGATATTTGTCTGCTCAAGAGAAAATCACTTCAAATTGCCTTGCTCTGAAACTGATACCATAGCTACAGCCAGGACTCTAAATTACTTATCCCTATCAAATCTTTAAGTCGTTATCTCATAGCCTGGATTATCTTTGTTCAAAAAAACAAGAAGAAGAAAGTGTTAGAATATCATTTTTGTTCCAGATCTCTTTTCCATTTTTATTTACGTTCTTTTTCTCTGTGTTCCTCTCAACCAGCAAATATGCAATAACAAGCAGCCCTTTTTCATTTGGCACAGATTTGCCTGTCTCAATTTTCTGGTGAATTCATCATTGTGTGAATGACTAGCTCTTTTCTTTCTTATCCACCTTATTTTTGACATTAATAAAATATATAACAATATATTTCGTATTTCTGGGACAGTGATGTTTTTTTTTACACTGTATTTCTACGGAAGATAAGTAAGTCTTTGTATTATTATCATTTATTTAACAACGTGTTAAACTCTGCCACTCTACAACAGAGAGTCGAGTGGATCAAAACTGGTGGATTTTTTTCTGATGAAGAAATCTGGAAGTTTATCGTTTGAAAATGTGATTGTTATAATCTTTGGCATGTAACTAGACCAACTCACCTAATCTTCACGCCTATTTGATTTGCGGACTTGTGAACACCCAAAATTCTGAATGAGAGTTCAGGTGACAAACACAATGTCATTGCGGGCTGCACCAGGGTTGGGTTTGACCTCGGAGGGTCATGGTGGGAATGGGTATGTTGGGTGTGGCCATGGTAGATGTCGCCAGCTCAACATCACTCGTGTTGAAGGCACCTATGGTGGCCAAGTGCTAAGGCAGTGCTTCCCTGAGTCACTCCCTCACTCTCATTATAACCTTCCTTCCTTTTCCTTCCTTCTGTCAGCATTCCAAATATCATGCAGAATTAAATCAGAGTCAAAGGCAAAACTATCCTTAAAATTCCAATTTATTTAAGCATTTTGGCATCGTGCTATGGAATCCCAATTCTGGAAGTTACATCAGAATCCCACCCAGTTAAAAGTTCATGATCTTGTCCCCACACCCACAGTCCATCACATGGTCCAATCTTCTTCTTCCACGCTAGCACCTACGCCCAACTGCTTCCAATCAGGTGCAAAGGTTTGGGAGACAAAAGATGACCTTGAGCTTCTAGAAAGGATTTTTTTATTTTGAAAACAACACATTCTACCCTTGCTATTTCCTCCCCTTAATGAGAGTGTGGCAGGCCAAAGATTCTTAAAGGAACCGCTGCAGGCCTGACTCCTTCCTTCCTTCCTTCCTTCCTTCCTTCCTTCCTTCCTTCCTTCCTTCCTTCCTTCCTTCCTTCCTTCCTTCTTACCTTCCTTCATTCTCCTTTTCTTCTTTTTCCTTACCTCTTCATTCTCCTTTCTTCTTCTTTCCCCTCCTTCCTTATTTTTCTTTCCTTGCTCTCTTCCCATCTTCCCTTCTTTGTCTTTCCTCTTTCCCTTTTTCCTTCCCTTTCTGAAATGCAAAAGGGGAAACATCTCTTCTTTCGTTTTGTTTTAGCTTGTTTTGCTAGCCCTCTGCCTGTGAAAACAGAGCCCAGGTGGTGGAACACGTCCTACCCGAGCCCAATTTTCACTGGCAGAGGACTGCAGGAGGCCATTGTGGCCAAAAAGAGGGCATGTGCCCCCCCTCCGAGCTCCATTTTTGCTGATAGAGGACTAAAGGAGGCCATTGAGGCCAAAAACAGGGCACACAGACCCCTGGGCTCCATTTTTGCTGGCAGGGGCACTACTATTTTAGAGCCGAGGTGGCGCAGTGGTTAAATGCAGCACTGCAGGCTATTTCAGCTGACTGCAGTTCTGCAGTTCGGCTGTTCAAATCTCACCGGCTCAGGGTTGACTCAGCCTTCCATCCTTCCGAGGTGGGTAAAATGAGAACCTGGATTGTTGTTGGGGGCAATATGCTGACTCTGTAAACCGCGTAGAGAGGGCTGAAAGCCCTATGAAGCAGTTTATAAGTCTAACTGCTATTGCTATTGCTATAGTATTCCAGTATTTGAAAAACAGCCACAAGCAAGAGGGAGTCAACCTATTCTCCAAAGGATTTGAAGGCAGAACAAGGAGCAATGGATGGGAACTTGTGAAGGAGAGATCCAACCTAGAACTAAGGAGAAATTTCCTGACAATGAGAACAGTTAATCAATGGAATGGGTTATTTTCCAAAGCACCAGAAGGCAAGACAATAAACAATGGATAGAAACTAATCAAGGAGGGAAACAACCTGGAATTAAAGAGAAACTTCCTAACATTGAGAACAATTAACCAGTGGAACAGCTTGCCTTCAGAAGTATTGAGTGTTTCATCCACTGGACATTTTAAAGAAGAGATTGGACAGCCACTTGTCCGAAATGATATAGAATTTCCTGTTTGAGCAAGGGATTGGACTAAAAGACCTCCAAAGTCCCTTCCAGCTCTATTCTATTTAATTTTAAATAAAGTATCTGAATGATAGAGATGGTGAATGCATATAGAGATAGATAGATAGATAGATAGATAGATAGATAGATAGATAGATAGATAGATAGATAGATAGATAGATAGATAGATAGATAAGTAGGTAGGTAGGTAGGTAGGTAGGTAGGTAGGTAGGTAGGTAGGTAGGTAGGTAGATGATAGATAGATAGATAGATAGATAGATAGATAGATAGATAGATAGATAGATAGATAGATAGATAGATAGATAGATAGATAGATAGATCAGGGGTGAAATTGAACAGGTTCTGGAGAACCGGTAGCAGAAAATTTGAGTAGAATAGAATAGTAGTTCAGAGAACTGGCAAATGCCACCTCTGGCTGGCCTCAGAGTATGGTGAGAATGGAGATTTTGCAATATCCTTCCCCTAGGAGTGGGGAGGGAATGGAGATTTTGCAGTATCCTTCCTCTGCCATGCCTGCCAATCTATGCCCACAGAACCAGTAGTAAAAATAAATAAATTTCACCACTGCTGCATACATATTTGAAGCGCAGTATCTGGAAAAAAACAGCAGTCCATAAAGCAAGAGTGTTGAATTCACTTTTTTTAAAAAGAAGGATTTGGGAGAAAATAATTATATTGGCTACAAAAAACACTGAACATGTTCACTCAAACACAAATGTTTAATCCCTTCAATACTTTTAAACCTCTGATCTCCTTTGGGAATGAAATAACTGCAGGGCTCAATTTGTTCTGTAGCTTAATGATTAAAGATGAAAAATTTTTTGCCTATGCATCTGATTTTTATATGCCTTGTTTTACTGCACTCCTTATTAAAATAAATTCTGTAGTTAGATGCTGAGAATAATTGGATCCAATACTCTACAGCTAAAGCAAATACATATATAAAGGCTTGATTTTGAAGCTTTTAGCAGAAAGGCAATTGAGTCCAAGGTGGGGGAGAAGGGAGATGATCCCATTTAGTTGAAAATGATACAAGCACTTTTATTGGGGCCCAGTCACCAATAGCAATTAGATTTATATACAACTTCACAATGCTTTACAGCCCTTTCTAAGTGGCTTGCAGAGTCAGCCTATTGCCCCCAACAATCTGAGTCCTCATTTTACCAACCTCAAAAAGATGGAAGGCTGAGTCAAACTTGCACATGGAATGTACATGGAAAATTGACAGTGAAGTATCCAGTGGTGGGTTTCAAAAATTGTTCAACCTACTCTGTGGGTGTGGCCTCCTTTGTGGGAGTGGCTCGCCGCCCATGTGACCGGATATGAAGATGCCGACGACACTTCTCAGAACCACCTTAAATTACCTCACACACAGCACTGGCATGCATAAGAATATGACGTAAACTTGTTTTTTAAAAGGCATCTTTGGTTTGCGTTAAAACAACTTCAACACACGCAATGTTCTGATTGCACCACAAACGCAGAAATCATCCTTACCTTTCACAGAGGCACTGAGTTTTATAAATATGAGCATGATAATGTAGAATAATCATATTCAAGGACCAGTGGTGGGTTTCAAAATTTTTTGGAACCTCTTCTGTAGGTGTGGCCTGCTTTCCGGGTCCACTGGTGGAACCTCTTCTAATCAGTTTGTTAGATTTGATGAACCGGTTCTACCGAATAGTTGCAAACTGGTAGGAACCCACCTCTGGAAGTATCCCACTAGTGGTTTTGCACATTGCACAGTTCAGAGCTGATGACATCCCATCTAAGCTCTCTGTTTGCTAAAGATCTGAGTGAACACTTAGTTGTCGAGGTTTTTTAAAAATAATTTTGTTAACCATTATAGTTAAAGTGATAAAACTAATATAAACAGAAGAAATATAAAAGAAGTACAGAGCAGAAAAAACATACACAGAAAAATAAATAGAAAGCAAAAGTAAAAAAAATATATAGCAAAGGGAAAGGAAAATATATATATATATATATATATATATATATATATATATATATATATATATATATATATATATATATATATATATATATATATATATATATATATATATATATATATATATGTATAAAGAAATGACCACCCCCTCATCACAAGAAATATAATAACAAATCCCTTCATCTCACCTCTCATCTTTAAACAGTTCTTTACAACTCTATCATTCAGTGCAGCCATGAGCTACAATTCTCCTGTTCTTTTGGCAGAAATCCCTTGACTTGAACCCATGGAAAACCCAGTACCTGCAGTTTACTAGCGAGGAGCTGCTGTCTGGAATGCAATTGGCTGATCTCACAATCTCTCCTTTATCAGTAGCATCTGAATGAATACCCTGAAATTAATACGACAAGGTAGATTTCTTGTGGATAGCTCTCTTCTTTTTTTTTTAAAAAAAGTGTGAAAGTAGAGAAAGAGTGATTCTAAGAACTGTCAATTCCTCCTCCAGCAGAAAATGGCTCTAAGAGGATTCCCTGTTTCTAAAGGGGTAACAGAACAACAGAGTTGGAAGGTATTGTGGCCCACCAGCTGCCAGTGGAGCTGATGGTAGACTCAGATGGTGAGGTTGAGGAAAAACCTGGGTCAGTTCTGGAGTATGGGGAAGTTCTGATGGATGCTCTGCATTGGATGCAGAGATAGAGCCAGGGCCGTCCAACATTTTCCAGCCACTGGAGAAGCAGCTGCCTTTGGAGGCTGAGATAAGTGGGGAGGAAGAATAGCTGGGGCCTGTTCCAGATGCACGCATGCACAGAGCTATTAGGAGAGGAGAACAACTGAGGACAAGGGGTTGACTCGGGAAGCAAGGCACACTGAATGGCTGGGGAATAAATAGAAGGAAAGGGGACTGGTGATTGTAGAAGACAACAGTTCATATTTTTGAAGCTTTTGCTCATCATGTTTCCTTCCACAGAGACTGTTAATTTGCAGCTTTGCAGCTGGGAGCTCATGGCCTGGCAATTATCATGAGGAATGATAAGGTCTGTTACTGCAGTTAACTCTTTGAAGGACTATTGCCTGGACTTTTTAGTGTGTGAATGCCATTCATTCACAGGAGATAAATAAAAAGGTTTTTTTTTTCATGACAAGGAGTCTGTTTCTTGTTTCTGCTAAGGCTTGGTCATAACACATCCACCCTATTGCACTGTACAGCACAGAATGCTGGGCAGCACCAACAGGGACTGAAAGCTATCTCCATGCTATGGGAATGCAAATGTTCCATTGGATATCGGACATCTCCCTTCTTAACCACATCACAAATGACACCATTCAACAACATTTTGGTGTGGCACCAATTATAGACAAGGTAAGAGAGAGCCAACTCTGCTAGTATGAACATGTCCAGAGAGCAGCACCTTCCACTGTGGCCAAATAAAGAGGGGGTTTTATGACAAGGAGTCTGTTTCTTGCTTCTACTAAGACTGGGTCAAAACAGAATGGACCTTGGAGGTCTTCTAGTCCAACTATCTGCTCAAGCAAGAAGCTCTATTGTCAGGGATCCAAATAGCATTCAAAATTAAATCAGAGTCCAAGGCAAAGGATTCCTCAAAGTTCCAATTTATTAAGAGAGCCTTGTTGGCACAAGTGGAAAAACCCTAATCTGAAAGGTTGCTGGTTTGGCAACATACCATCCAACTCCGTAATACCCTCCCTCCCATTTTCCCACAATAGAAAATGCATAGTAGAATCATAGAAAGTGTGGCAGGCCTAATGTGCAAAAGAAAAAAAAATGAACTGCAGACCTGACATCTGTACCATTTCAGACCAATTAGTCAACACAGCATGAATAATTCCACACTGTTTTATTTTGAACCAAAAGGCAACCAACCAAGCTTCGGATTCAGAAGTATAACTCATCAGGATCTCTTATTCAGATGTCTGCTTTCTTCAGTGAAACTTAGTTGATGAAGTTTAAGTCAACATTGTCATTGTTCATTGTGAAGCAACCTGTAGTAAACCGGTTAGGAACCCACCACTGAAGAGAGGTGTTGGGGGTGTCTTATCCCCACAGTATTTGTTTCCAGAGAGTAAGTCATCTGTGTACCTAGTTTGGTTGAAATTGCTCAAGGCATTCCAGAGTTATG
This sequence comes from Thamnophis sirtalis, assembly GCF_051295495.1. Classification (NCBI taxonomy): domain Eukaryota; kingdom Metazoa; phylum Chordata; class Lepidosauria; order Squamata; family Natricidae; genus Thamnophis; species Thamnophis sirtalis. Next base: position 11,064,561 of record NW_028261392.1, read on the forward strand.
CTGGAACATACATACACATATCCATTTATATGGTATACATATATAGATTCAGGACAAGAAAAAGACCCACCCCGAATCTCTTACACTTTCTGTTCCAAGCAACTCTTCAGATTTCCTCAAGTTAAGATAAATACCAATGCCTCTCATACACCAAAACATTTGCACTTTACAAATCAACTGAAAAGGACCAAGAAGATTATAGGCATAGCTTTATTGCAGTTGATATCAAAATGCATTTCCTTTTTAAATAGGTGGGACAGAACCCCCCGTGTCCATTTTCCTTGACTGAAATGCTTTAGCGGCCCATGTTTAGTGACAAAAAAGCAACCGTATAAATCTTGTGCTCTACAAACGCAATTTAGTGAAATATGCAGTTTTCGGTTTCCCATTACTGTATACAGTATAAATTCTTTCCCCTGAAAGACAGATTGTGCATATTTGCAAACAGCATCTGTATTCATGCATTTGGAACATTTATTTTTCTGGCAATAAAAATTTTGATTTCCCAAAAGGAGTGCTATATCTGAGAACTGATGCTCTGCGTGTTTTTCCCTCCCCATTCCACTCCGGCTTTTTTTTGTTGTTGTTGTTGAGATTTAACTAAATTTCTACTGTTAGTTATTTTGTGGTGAGTTACAATGCTTGGCTAGCAAAATATGCAACTTAGCAGCTAGTACAAAGCATTAAAAGGATCACACAAGGCATAAATCTCTGCACCTACTTTGTGTATGGATAAAAATTTATAATATCAGACAAATGTCTGAAAGTACAGCTCTCTGATTGTGTGAAAGGTGATTTTCTTTTGCATTAATGGAAAGAGTGTGTTTGAAAGATGAGGGGAGGAAAATCCAACTTTACTTATTGAAAAGACTGAGAAAACTGTTACTTTGATGGGGGGAGGGAAGGGATTTGCATGTACCATATTTTTCGGGGTGTAAGATGCACCGGAGTATAAGACACACCAAGGTTTTGAAGAGGCAAATTTTTTAAAAAAGTTTTTGCACTCTACAAACCTCCCAAAAATGGGCCCGTTCCCCTCCCCCCCAAAAAAGGCATAGATAGCCTTTAGGAAGCTTATAGAGTGCTCCTGAGGGGTAGGATGGGGGCCAAAAATGAGCAAAAAATACCCCGTTTTTCATGGAAAGGGCCAATTTTTGTAAAAAAAAAAAAAGGGCATTGATAGCCTTTAGGGGGCTTATAGAATGTTCCTAGGGGCTGAGGGGGCAAAAATGAGCAAAAACAGCCCATTTTTTTGCTCATTTCTGCCCTCCCCATCCCCCAGGAGCTTTCTGAAGGCCTCCATAAGGCCATTTTGGTGAAGAGGGTGGGGTTTCGGGAGGCAAAAAATGCTGTATTCAGTGTATAAGATGCACCCAGATTTTCAGCCTCTTTTTGGAGGAAAAAAGGTCCATCTTATACTCCGAAAAATACAGTATGCCTTGTGTATGTCTACATGCTTAACCTTGCATTAAATATTTTAACCCCATTACAATAAATCTTCATCATCATTCAATGACCTCATAATTCCTTGTGGGGTGGAGTCTGGGCAACTGAATGGAGATAGCAGAGTATTTTAATGGCCGGATGCTTTTCCTGTTGCCAATGCGGAGTTTCGTTCAGTAGATATATTCTCATTGTGCCCAGAGAGAGAAATATCTGCCTCTATCTAGGATCGAACTCACAGCCTCCTGATTGTGAAGTGAGAGCTCCACCTCTAGGCCATCACACCACTCCCACTCCATTAGAATAAATGCAAATTTTAAAAAGATGTTGAGATTCTAGAAAGGGTACAAAGAAGAGAAAAAAGAATCATTGGGGGCTGGAGGCTAAAACATCCAAAGAATGGTTACAGGAATCAGGTAGGGTATATCTAGTCTAATGAAAAGAAGGACTAGGGATGACATGGTGGCGGTGTTCCAACATTTGAAAGGCTACCACAGAGAAGTGGGAAAATAGGAACACCTATTTTCCAAATCACCAGAAGGCAAGAGAAGAATCAATTGATGGAAACTAACCAAGGAGAGAAGCAACCTAGAACTAAGGAGAAATTTCCAAATGGTGAGAGCAATCAACCAGCAGAACAGCTTGGCTTCAGAAGTTATGGGTGCTCCCACACCATAGGCTTTCAAAAAGAGACTGGACAACCATTTGTCTGAAGGGGTATGGGGTCTTCTGCTCAATCCGGAGGTTGGATTATAAGACCTCCAAGGTTCCTTCCAACTCTTTTATTCAATGTACTATGTTCTAAATACGAAAAACAATGTGGAGACTGTAGAAAGAGTGCAGAGAAGAGCAACAAAGATGATTAGGGGACTGGAGACTAAAACATATGAGGAACGGTTGCAGGAACTGGCTATGTCTAGTTCAATGAAAAGAAGGACTAGGTGAGACATGATAGCAGTGTTCCAATATCTCAGGGGTTGCCACAAAGAAGAAGGAGTCAAGCTATTCTCCAGGGCACCTGAGGGCAGAACAAGAATCAATTTGTGGATCAAGGAGAGAATCAACTTAGAACTGAGGAGAAATTTCCTGACAGTTAGAACAATTAATCAGTGGAACAGAAGTTGCCTCCAGAAGTTGTGAATGCCAACACTGGAAGTCTTTAAGAAGATGTTGGATATCCATTTGTCTGAAACGGTATAGGGTTTCCTGCCTAGGCAGGGGGTTGGACTAGAAGGCCTCCAAGGTCCCTTCCAACTCTGCTATTGTATTTTTGTTTTCTTGTAAGTAGTTCCTTGAACTTTGCTCTATTATCTCCTTCTCTGAAAGAATTTCTAACCCCACCACTTCTGTTTCATGGGGCAGAATGAGAACTGATAGGAAACATGCTAGGGGCCTGGCAAACTGATCCAAATGCACTGGTGGTGAGTTCAACATGGAGAATCGTGGACAAAAGCAATGCATTTCCTTGTTTTGTTTGTTTTGAAGGATTTGGTTTTAACAGACTGACCGAGTTGGAAGGAACCGTGGAGATATTCTAGTCCAACCCCATGTTCAAGCAGGAAACCCTATGCCAGTGTTTCTCAACCTTGGCAACTTGAAGATGTCCGGACTTCAACTCCCAGAATTCCCCAGCCAGCATTCGCTGGCTGGGGAATTCTGGGAGTTGAAGTCTGGACATCTTCAAGTTGCCAAGGTTGAGAAACACTGCCCTATGCCCATGATGATGAACCTATGGCACACATGCAAGAGGTGGTACGCAGAGCCCTCTCTGTTGGCATGCATGTCATCGACAGCTGCTTTTCTGGTTTCCCATGCACACATGCATGTCATCCAGCTGGTCTTCGCATGCTCCAGAGCACCGAAAACCCAAAGACAGCTGGCCAGTGTGCACATGCCTGTTTTTCAGCCAGTTTCAGGCCAGTTTTGTCCCCCAAAATGGCCTGAAAATGGCTTGAAAAATGACCTGGTTTTTGGTGCGGAAAATGACCAGAAAAATTAAGGCTGAAAAACGGTCCAGAAAGTGCCCCAAAACCAGCCAAAACCGCCCAAAAATCAGGCATGTGCTCTCCAGCCAGCTGGTCTTTGGGTTTCCGGCAGGTTCCCCATCATTGCCCTCTGCCATTTTTGAACATTGATTGATGGATATTTGTTCTGACCCCCTCCTCCATCCAGTAACGAATGCCGAGACAAGCTTAACTGGAATGTCACAGCACTTTATTAGCAAGAAACCAAAACCTCGGTGGCTGAAAGCCAAGCATAACAAACAGAACCTTGGCAGCAACTCAGACTTCGACAGATAACAGCTTCTCCAGCGTTAGGAATGATGTTGACTCCTGCAAAACCAGGCTCCTCCCAGTCTCTCTTTAAATACTATCTTGAGAGGAGCCTAATTACAATCACCTGGGTCCAATTATCTTTGGTAACTGCATAGCTGTACGTTGATCTGCCTGACATTGCCGGGCATCCAGGAACAACTCCCTTGGCTCCTCCCCACTGCTCCAATGCAGGACTTCAGGATCACACTCCCTTGTCTCCTCCCCGCTGGTCCAAGGCTCAGGCGTCTCCTGGTGGCCAACCAGCCTCTCTGCGCCCTGCTCGGAGTCGGAACCCTGTCCTCCACATCCTCCATAGCCGACTCATAGGGCCCCTCGCTGTCGGAGTCTGGTGGCAGCTCCAATGGCTCCTGCTGGGCCACAACAGATATTGATCATCTTCTTAAAAACTTCCAGTGCTGGAGCATTCACAACTTCTGGAGGCAACTTGTTCCACTGATTAATTGTTCTAACAGCCATAAAATTTCACCTTAATTCTAGATTGGATCTCTCCTTGATTTCTTGACATCCATTGCTTCTTGTCCTGCCTTCAGGTTCTTTGCAGAATAGGTTGACTCCTTCTTCTTTGTGGCAGACTGTTAAATATTGGAAGACTGCTATCATATCACCCCTGGTCCTTTTTTTTTTTCATTTAACAAGGAACACACACTGTGAACTAAAACAATATTCACATTGGCAGTCGAAACAGGGCATTCCACTTCTTTCCACATCTACTCCAATAAACGTGGGCAATGGTCTTTTCTTGGGTGCATAAATACATTCTTGTAGGATCCCAGCTACAATTCATCTTTGCAATGTATTCCAAGGAATGCTTCACTCATAAATGATGGGCAATTTATATTAAACATTTTCTATATTTATTCTATATAGAATAATCTATATTCATGCAGATAGAGTCTCTCTCTTTCATTCCCCCTCTCTTGTTTTGCTTTTTTTTATTACAGAATGCAACCCTTGAATATGTTAAAATTCAAATAGCTTTCTCTGCCAATTGAATAGTAGAGATCTAACGCTTGCATCCATGCTGTTAGTTTAATTAAAAAATTACCCAAAGGAAAACAATAGTCAACAGTATTCTCTGCAGAAGTTGAGGAGTGGAAGGATTGAGCTCAACATAAGGTGTTCAGTTGTCTTGGGCTTTCATAGAGATTTCTCTTCCCTGCTGTTGTATTTCCAACCTGATTTAAATAAAATTTATGTGAGTTTTTGGTTGATGTTTGAAATAACTCCCTTAACCAGTAGTTAAAATAAGGCTTTCAAAGTGACAATATTCTGGTAGAAATTGATAAAACAAAATAAAAATGTGGCTCTCTGCCTGTCAACAATTTCTCCCTTTCAAGAATTTAATCAACATTCGCTCAGATTAAAATCCATGTAGGGCAGGTAACAGAAACCGGGATGTCAAAATATGGCTGAACCAATATTCCATCACTTCTTTGGCAAATTCAGCAGGTTCTGACAGGTCCTGGAGAACCGGTAGCAGAAATTTTGAGTAGTTCAGAGAACCAGCAAATATCACCTTTGGCTTGCCCCAGAGTGGGGTGGGAATGGAGATTTTGCAGTATCCTTTCCCCAGGAGTGGGGTGGAAATGAAGATTTTGCAAAATCCTCCTAGGAGTGGAGAAGGAGTGGGGATTTTGCAGTATCCTTTCCCAGGAGTGGAGAGGGAATGGGGATTTTGCAGTATCCTTTCCCAGGAGTGGGGAGGGGATGGGGATTTTGCAGTATCCTTCCCCCAGAGTGGGGAGGGGATGGGGATTTTGCAGTATCCTTCCCCTGGAGTGGAGATTTTGCATTATCCTTCCCCTGCCATGCCCACCAAGCCACGCCCAAAGAAACGGTAGTAAAAAAATATTCATCATTGCTTTTACCCAATGGGAATTTTTGACTTGAAAGCAGAAATAAATGCTGGAAAACATCAGAAAATGCCAAGTGACTGGTTTGTGAGTGAAGGACTAGCTGTATTTGGAGATAGGAAAGACATCATCTCTAAGGACAGGGTGAAAAAAACGTACAGCTCCTACAGCTTTCTAGTTGTGATAGACATACAGTCCCCATTCATTCATATTATTGATTGTCAGAGAATTCATGATTGGCAGAGACATGGGAACAAGGTCAGCCAATGAATAGGCATTGCAACTAAGTTAGCCAATGAGGGCTGTTAAGAAACTGAAACAGTATTTGCTGGAGAGAGCTAAGCGCCTGGGCAACTGTTCTGTACTAAAAGCAGCAAGTTTGCTGAACTGAAAAATGAAGCTAATCTAGCATGCCTGCAGCTCTGAACTAGAAACTGTTCTCTGCTGTACTTTGCAGCTTGCGTTTGCTTCTAACTCTCTGCCACATTGGAAGAATCTGCTGTTGGTATTGTACGTTTACGTATGTATTATTATGTATATAAAGAGAAGTCAATGAATCCTGCTGCACCAGTTATCTGTGTGTACTTTCTGGATTTGATTTCCTACAACAAACTCTGACATTGATCATATAACATGACGTTGAATGGAGTAATCGTCCAACAACATCTGAAGGGCACTATTTCCTTCCTATTGTAAATGCTAATGTACCCTCTCCCCCATCTTTTCATCTTTCTGTTCCTGTCTTCTCTCTCCATATTCCTGGCATTCATAGATTTTCCTCCTTCCTTCTCCATCATGATCCCTTCAGAAGCTCCCTTAGTCAATTGAAATGGTCCATCAGATTCAGCTTCTCTTAATTTTTTTTATTGAAAATTTTTGGAAAAAAAAACTTTTACAAATGTTTACCTACCTCCCCCTACCCTCCCACCCAAAAACCCACCCCCCAACCTCCCCCCCCCCCGACTTCCCAGAACCAATACAGGGTATAAATCTTTAACAAAGATATTCTAAAATAAACTTTTAAAAAAAGTTAGTATCATCTTTCATTTGAGCTTTAACTCCTCTTCGCTAGGCTAGCTCTAAACAGATTATATCATTCCTTGTTTCTTCAGTCATAAACTATCTGGAATTTCTTAGTCCCGTATTTATTTTGAGTATAGTCAATCCATCTTCTTCACTCCAGTTTATATCTCTCGTTTGAGTGATCCTTGAGATATGCTGATATTTTAACCATCTCTGCTAGGTTTGTTACTTTTAACGTCCATTCTTGAATAGTAGGCAAGTCTTCCTTCTTCCAGTATTGCGCCACCAACAGTCTTGCTGCGGTTATTAAATGCAAAATCAAGTTAGTCTCTATAACTGTACAATCAGTAATTATACCTAACAAGAATAACTGAGGGGTAAACTTTATCCTTTTTTAAAGAACATTTTGCATAATCCACCATATTTTTATCCAAAATGCTTTTACCTTTTTACAAGATTCAGGTTCTCTTTAAACAGGGAAGAATCTGTTTTCTTTGACTTAGGAGTTTCGATTAATATAATACCATCACTGCTATTATGGTGTTTTCATGTGGGTGGTTGTACGCATGGTTTGGATTGTCCCTCTGCATTAGGACCAGGATTATGGTTTCTCCACGGAATGTAAGACTGAAGAACTTTGCTATGAGTTTCTACACTATTGATCCATGCCTGATTTGTTGTATTTATCACTTTATTGCTGATTAATTTTAGTGCCATCTCTTTGGATTGCACATTTTAGGTGATGGCAAGGAAATACTTCAAATACATCCAGAGAATTGTTCTTTGGGTGCCTCTTAAAGGAAGTTTTCATCAAGAAACTTCAATAGATAAAAACACATAGCTTCCACTTTCAGTGTCTCTTCTAAATATCCTATCATGTAATAATTAGGATTCTGATAAATTGTCAGTAGATGGCATTAATGAGCTCTCCATGCAACAGAACCTCAGCCCAGGGAAGAAGCAGATGGACATAACTTGAAAACAGCCTGTCTTATTATTCTTTATGATGGAAAAAAATGGTGGTGGGAGGGAGTCCTTTAGAAGGTGTCTTAATTTAGCACACACCTTGCAGAAATCAATATCCTGGGAGGAAAACCAAGCCAGATTCTCTACGCTGCTTATTTTGCATTGATAAGTAAGGTTATGTGGAAGAGAATGCAGCCAGACAGTGAAATCTGATTTTATTTTATTTGAAAAAAAGTTTTTTTTAATTTTTATTTCTCATACATACATTCACAAATATACAATCTCCTAACTGTTGTTAACAATATGTGTTGTCTTTTAACATTTATAACAATTTTTTTCCTCTTAAATTTAGAAATAATTGAGATTGCTTTTCTACTCTCCCATACACCCCATCTTATTTTACAACCCTACTTCTTCTTCCTTCCTTCTCTCCCTTCTTCTCTCCTTTCTTGTTTCCTACTATCCTTTCCCTTCTTTACTTCCCCTTTCTCTACCCCACTCCTCCCCTCTTCTTCCCTTTCCAACCCTCTCTCCTACTCTTCCTTCCCCTCCATTTCTTCCTCTCCTTTTCCCTTTCTTCTTTCCCACTTTTTTCTCCTCTTCCTACCTTTCCTTCTACTCCTTTCTCCATTCCCTCTTTCCGTTGTTGTATTTATGTATTTTCTTCTTCAATCTGGTGTATTTTGGGGATGACATTCCAGCAAACCCAGTTCTGTGTTTACATAGCAATATTAAATTCCTTCTTCCACAATTTATTTTCCATTTATTTACACATACATCATCATTTAAACATATATTTGTATATTAATACCTTTCTATTTTCCCTTCCCTTCTCCCCCCCTTCATTTAGTAGTGTGTTGTCTGAGGTTTTTTAAAATATGATTTTATTTTTGTGTATTTTTAGATAGCTCAACAAAAAATCAATAATACAGAACAGTTAATATCTAAAAAACAAAGAGAGAATTTAAAAAACCCATTCACATTAGAAACAATGCTTATCAAAAAGGAAGTCCTTGTAAAATCAGTGGCTTCTACTACAATTAATTAATTACATCGGTGCTGTTGACTTGCCCCCATACCTAAAAGGAAATCATCATCTTCTTTTAAGAACCCCATAATCCCTTGCGAGGTGGAGTCTGGGCAGCTGAATGGAACTAGCAGAGTGTTTAATGGCCAGATGCCCTTCCAGTCACCAATGTGGAGTTTTGTTCAGCAGATAAATTCTCATGGTGCCCAGAGAGAGAAATATCTGCCTCTACCTAGGATCGAACTCACAGTCTCCTGATTGTAAGGCAAGAGCTCCACCTCTAAGCCACCACACCACTCTCCATACCTAAAAGGAAATGATGAGTCTAATTAAATGACTTCCGGAGGGCAAACAACCTATGTTTTTCTTGGTTCTTATCTGTGACTGGTTCCAGTTGGTTCATTGAAGAGGTTGCAGCCCCATGCAAGGAAAATGAAAAGAGCCAATCTGGTTTCATATTAGAATGCTTCCCCCCCCCAAAAAACCCACCCTGTTTAGGTGATCTAATGCATAGTTTCCCTATTACCAGGGGATTAGCGGGTCCCCCATTTTGAAGTGTTACATTTCTATTGCACTAGTGTTTATTGTCACTTTGGATTTTATATTCTTCAAATGTCTTCTTTAAATGTCTTTTTCTTCTTCTTCCTCCTCCTCCTCTTCCTCCTCCTCCTCCTTTTCTTCTCCTCCTTCTCCTTCCTCCTTCTCCTTCCTCCTTTCCTCCGCTTCTTCTTCTTCTTCTTCTTCTTCTTCTTCTTCTTCTTCTTCTTCTTCTTCTTCTTCTTCTTCTTCTTCTTCTCCTCCTCCTCCTCCTCCTCCTCCTCCTCCTCCTCCTCCTCCTCCTCCTTCTCCTTCTCCTTCCACTTCCACTTCCACGTCCTCCTCTTCTCTTCCTCCTCCTCCATGTTCATATACTACATATTTCCGTTCAGAATTCAACTCTCTTTGCAGTTTACAGTAAAGGTAGATTACAGTCAAGTATCATTGATTAGATAATTTATTTTTTCGAGGGAAAAAAATACCCTCTCTAGGATAATAAGTTGAATAAACAGCTGAATAATTTAAAAAAGAGAGCTAAAACTAATTAAAATGTTCGGCTGTAGAGCTGAATGCAGAGTGGAAATTTTCAGGAAGAAATTCAGTATTTGATAATGAACTTGTTTTATTCCAGACCTTTTAATTAAACCTAGAGTATGATGAATGCAGAAGAAGAAGAAGAAGGAAAAACTGAAGTAGGAAGCCTTTCTCTTCTCAGAATTGAAACCTCACTTCAGAACTATCACTGAACACCCACAACTTGTTCTGTGGGGTAAAGTGTATCTGAAATCATTTTCCTTGTTGTGGTAAGTAGCAGTTATTTATGACCCATTGCGACCCCATGGACAACATCTCTCCAAGCCTTCCTGTCCTATACCATCCTCTGGAGTCCATTTAAGCTCACACTGACTGCTTCAGTGACTCCATCCAGCCACTTCATTCTCTGTCATCCCCTTTCTTTTTTGCCTTCAATCGTTCCCAGCATTAGGTCTTCTCCAGGGAGTCCTTCCTTCTCATTCGGTGGCCAAAGTATTTGAGTTTCATCTTCAGAATCTGGCCTTCTAAAGAGCAGTCAGGGTTGATCTCCTCTAGGACTGACCAGTTTGATAATCTTGCAGTCCAAGGGACTCGCAGGAGTCTTCTCCAGCACCAAAGTTCAAGGGCCTCAATCCTTTGGCGCTTAGCCTTTCTTATGATCCAACTTTCACAGCCATACACTGCAACTGGGGAGAAAAATCCTTTTCCTAGTTTCACATAATCCCCTGCATTGGCCTGCATCATGGGCATCGCCATATTTCTCCCTTTATCCCATAGAAAGAAGACAAATCTACCCCAGCCTGTGGGTCACCTCTGCCCTTTACAACTGATTGGATCTTGGTTTCTGACATCCCAGACCAAACTGGTGGAGTTGGGGGGATCTTTATTGAGGGGACTTACGGTAATTGTTCCATCTTTCCATTAATTGGCTTGGCTCAACCAGGCATGCTAAAATTCAGCTTCAGAGATGTTGAAGTCATGTAAGTCCAATTATGGAAATCGTTCAAGAGTAAAGCCAAAACACTGCTCCATCTACAGATGTTGCTACATGTAATAATATTCAACATCATTACATTAGGTTGACTTGTACTCTTACTTCACAACCTGTTATTAGTAATGAACATAATATGATACTGCGGTCTCCTTCTTCTCCTCCTCCTCCTCCTGTTGTGGCCCACCAGTGGCCAGCAGAGCTGGCATCAGAGTCGGACAGTGAAGAGGTTGGGGAGGAACACGGGACAGTACTGGAGTCTGGGGAAGGCTCTGATGAGGGCTCTGTGTTGGAGAGAGGGGCCAGAGCCATATGTCAGCTACCTTCAGAATCAGACATCAGTGAGTCAGACAAAAAGCTGGAGACTGTTGCCAGTGTGTGCATGCGCAGAGTTGCCAGGAGAAGGAAACATCTAAAGAACAGGGGTCGACTTGGGAGTAAGGCCACAGGTGGATAATGAATGACCCCTCCCAGAGTAAATAAAAGAGGAGTGAAAGGGGAGTGGAGTTTGTGGGAGACAATTAGTTCGCTTAATTGGCTCATGACCCTCTGAGACTCCTTGCCAAGTTTTGCAGATATCAGCCTGCCTGTTCTCCAAGTGAGATAAGGTTTGTGACTGTAAATCCTCCCTTAAATAGCTTTGCTGGATTTGAATGAGCAGAATTCATAGCAAATTAATAAAAGGGGTTTTTGTCAGGACAAGGAATTTGCTTCATGCTCTTGGGAAGCCTCAGTCAGAACATCTCCTTCTTCTTTTTTCTTCCTTCTTTCTTCTTCCTGGCATTATTCTGGTGCTATCACAGGGTCCACCTGTCAGCATATGATCCTCCATACGGCTCAAGACCATGGAATATTCATGGGTGACACCCATGCATTTGATACCCTCCTTGATATGGTCCATCCACCATTTTTTGGGAGTGTACCACACAGTCACCAGCCATCAGGATCCAGTTGCATGGCTTTCTTCACCACTGAGTCTTCTTTACTGCCTACGACATGTCCATATCATCTAAGTGATATTATGATGCTATATATGATACCACTGTTTTTATAATTGAGGCCCTTAAACTATGGTGCTGGAGAAGACTCCTGTGAGTCCCTGGACTGCAAAGCGATCCAACCTGTCAGTCCTTGAGGAGATCAACCCTGACTGCTCTTTAGAAGGCCCAATCCTGAAGATGAAACTCAAATCCTTTGGCCACCTAATGAGAAGGAAGGACTCACTGGAGAAGAGCCTAATGCTGGGAAAGACTTGAGGGCAAAAGAAGAAGGGGACGACAGAGAATGAGGTGGCTGGATTGAGTCACTGAAGCAGTAGGTGTGAACTTAAATGGACTCCAGAGGATGGTAGAGGACAGAAAGGCCTGGAGGAATGTTGTCCATGGGGTCGCAATGGGTTGGACACGACTTTGCAATTAACAACAACATTGTCTCTATTTAGGGAGAAAAATACATTCTCTTTGTCACCATCTGGTGGCTGCCAGGATTGTGACAGCCCAGAGATTGTATCTACCCACAATATCAATGTGACCCAAAGTTTTTTTTTCTTTTTAACTTTTTAAAATTACATAGCAGTTTCCTCATCTTCTTTCCTCTGCAAACACTCCATCTGCTACTAAAAACAAGATGAGCAAGGTAAAACAATAGATAAATCAATGCATTATAAAAGAAATAATTCTCTAAGGGGGCATAATGCTATATCAGGCACTCTTAATTATTTATCTTTTTCCATACCAAACACAGGTCTCTCCAAAGCAGCATGCATTTAACTTTTCTCATTGGAAAAAAAAACCCTCTGTGTAACAGGCCTTTTACATAAATTATTCAATCCGTTTCATTCTCTTCAGCTTTGTGACCCATCAGAAATGGGTAAGGATTATTTGCGTTTGTGTTATTCCCCTTTCCTCTGATTAAAGCACTTGTTCCTTTTTTTAAAAAGAAAAAAAGGTGGAATATTCATCAGAAAAATCTCTGTGTGCGCAAATTCTGCCCTTATGTTCATTCATTTTTAATTTGCTGCTCTGCTCGTTCGTTTTCCTAAGAAAAGCAGATAGTCAGAATTTCTTTTAAGAAAAATTATCAAAATAAGTGATCATCACCATTTCAAAAAGTAAAACCTAAATAGGTTCAGCCAAGAGGAGCGTTCTTATCAGCTGCAACCCATAGTAAATCACTTGGTGGTTTCCTCTTCATTGTTTATATAAAGTTTCCAGTTTGTTCTACGGGGTAATGTGCCTTATGTCCAAAGGTGGGTTCCTACCAGTTCTCACCTATTCAGTAGAACCGGTTCGTCAAATCTACCGAACCGGTTAGAAGAGGTTCCACCAGTGGACCCGGAAAGCAGGCCACACCTACAGAAGAGGTTCCAAAAATTTTTGAAACCCACCACTGGTCCTTGGATATGATTATTCTACACTATCATGCTCATATTTATAAAACTCAGTGCCTCTGTGAAAGGTAAGGATGACTACTGAGTTTGTGGTGCAATTAGAACATTGCTTGTGTTGAAGTTGTTTTAATGCAAACCAAAGATGTCCTTTAAAAAACAAGTTTACTTCATATTCTTATGCATGCCAGTGCTGTGTGTGAGGTAATTTAAGGTGGATCTGACAAGTGTCGTCGGCATCTTCATATCCGGTGACATGGGTGGCAAGCCACTCCCATCCGGTCACATGGGCAGCAAGCCACTCCCACAAAGGAGGCCACACCCACAGAGTAGGTTTGAACAATTTTTGAAACCCACCACTGCTTATGTCCCTATGTATTTGTAGAGTTCATCTCTGAATCTGCCCTAGTTATTTGCTCTTTAAATGTATCTCTAAGAATCTCTGAGGCTTGTTTTAATTCAGAGGGGAAAAAGCAAAAGTAGAGTTTGGAGTTTATTCAATTTGTAGGCCGCCCTATTCCCCGAAGGGACTCAGGGCAGCTGAACAAAAGCCAAGGGAGGGGAAATTACAAAAAGTAAGACAAACAATCGGACAATACGAACAATTTAAAAGCACAACAGACACAGCAAATTCGAGTAGGGCGGGGGAACTCAACCGCAGGCTTGCTGGGACAGCCAGGTCTTCACAGCCGTCCGGAAGGCCTGAAGGGTGGAGAGGGTCCGAATCTCCACGGGGAGCTCATTCCAAAGGGCCAGAGAAGCTTTTGAATAGGGGATTTTGTGCTAAGAGTACTTTGAACAACAATCAATCATTCCTGGACCAAAAAAACCTTTTTTTTAACCTAACATTTGTCCTGATCTACAAGAAGAAAATCACATGGTACATGTGAGTGGATCATGGACTTGAAAAATGCTTGATACAGTTGTCTATGGAGATTCTCAGTCATCCAGGTCATGGTTGTCCCAAAGGTGCTTTTGTAAGAGGCAACTGGGCTTTCTTTTTTTTTTTCTTTGAAGACGTTTTGTTTCACACCCAAGAAGCTTCTTCATCTCTGAGTGGGTGGTGGGGAATGGAAGGATTGATACTCTTTGCAGACAGCTGGTCATTTGCATTTTTGGGGGAATGTCATTGAAGCCGCTTGGAGGTTCATCTGGGTCATCTGAGTAGTGCAAATAGGAGTGGAGTGGCCTCAATCTGTCCACAGCCTGGAGTTCAATTCTGAGTAACTCAAGATTGACTCAGCCTTCCATCCTTCCAAGGTCAATAAAATGAGGACACAGATTGTTGGGGACAATATGCTGACTCTGCAAATTGCTCACAGAGTCCCATAAAACACTATGGGGCAGTATATAAGCCAAAGGACTATTCTTCTTGCTGTAAGTAGATTTAACAAGGTTGGGGTTTGGGATCTGACAAGGATTGGACCATTCACCCAATGCCATCCCATAGTCTGTTGAAAGGCAAAGGCAGAATGTTAGCCCTTCAACCACATCATAATTTCCAGAAACAACTGAAGAAAACATGCAACACTCTTCCCTGGTTTTGTCTGGACATCTGGGGCCATCATTCACCACAACAATTAGCCTCCTAGAAGAAGGGGGGCATGTGTTACCTTCAACAAGGTTATGTGTGCTGGCAGAGAGGGGTGTGATGTGGTGAGATGGGCCAAGGCTCTTAACATCTGTAGGTTGAGCAAAAGACTGAAGTTTTCCCATTTCTAGATTATTGTATAAGAGCCTTAAACTCTAAGGACACAAGGCAACGAAGCGTCTCTTCAAACCTAGTGCCTTGAAGATCACAATTCAATTTCATTGTACACATGTTGTGCATTGACAATAAAGGTTTGATTTGACAAGGGCTATCATACATGCCGACAGTCCATGAGTAAAATATACACTTTAAGAACAAACATGTTGCCATCTGGAAAAAAATAATAATGATAGATTCACATGAATAAATGACAAAAGGGTGAGTGTTGTTGTTAGTTGCGAAGTCATGGCTGGCCCATTGTGACCCCATGGACAACGTTCCTCCAGGCCTTCCTGTCCTCTACCATCCTCTGGAGTCCATTTAAGCTCAGGCCTACTGCTTCAATGACTCCATCCAGCCACCTCATTCTCTGTTGTCCCCTTCTTCTTTTACCCTCAGTCTTTCCCAGCATTAGGCTCTTTCTCCAGTGAGTCCTTCCTTCTCATTAGGTGGCCAAAGTACTTGAGTTTTACCTTCAGGATCTGGCCTTCTAAAGAGCAGTCAGGGTTGATCTCCTCTAGGACTGACCGGTTTGATCGCCTTGCAGTCCAAGGGACTCGCAGGAGTCTTCTCCAGCACTAGAATTCAAAGGCCTCAATTTGGCGCTCAGCCTTTCTTATGGTCCAAATTTCACAGCCATACATTGCCACTGGAAAAACCATAGCCTTGACTATACACACTTTTGTTCATAGGGTGATGCCTCTGCTTTTTAGTATGCTGTCTAGATTTGCGCGGCGAGTAACCATTTGAAAAGTGGCATTAACTAGAAAATGTTGGATCTATCCATTTGCAGGCTTCATTGATGTGTTAGTTTTCTTCTTTTGAAGAATGTTTTGCATTTGAACCACTCAATCTCTCTTTTCTCCGAAGGATGTTCAAAGAAAAATCCAGCAAGGAATTCTGCTAAAGCAAAGCTGTGAAATCTATTAAAATTGATTTCCAATTGGGGGGGAGGGGGAAATCTACACGCAAATCCCCGCATTTTATGGAAAACTGTGCTCTCCCATTCTGAAACGTTACATAGAATATCACACACATATCTGAAATTTATTTTTTACAAGACGTGTGCATGAAACATAACTAACATTTTTAAAAAATAAGCAAGGGGGATTTATGCCATTGGGCAAAATTGCAGGGAAGACACTTCAAGTTAAAAGGACATGAGGATGACAGATAAATGTGGATTTGTTTAAACTGATCTTTGACAAATGTGCTATGAATGGGCTAATTGTCTTTCGTGTGTGCACCTCTCTCTTGTATTATAAGCTCGGATTTTTTTATTTAATGTACTGTGGCAGCTTTGAAAATATATTCAGGGCATCCTGATATTGTTTGGTCCTGCATTCGCTTTCTCTCTTTTTTTTCTCTCTCTCTTTCTCTCTCTCCTTTTCTTCCTCTCTCTATATGACTGGGATCTTAATGAAGTTGGCACAAAGCCTGCAGTGTAATTTGCTATTTTTATTACTCTGTCAATATTGTGCATTAAGGTTCTCAATACTACTCACGGAACGTAAAAGGGGAAAAAAAAAACCAGAACGCTTTAAACAGGGCAATGTCAAAAACGAAAACAGGACATGGCTAATGCACGCGTCTTAATACCCCAGCTTGGATTAAGGCTTTTGAAGCGGACTCGCATTAATTAATTTGAAGCTTGTGATGACAACAGAGAGTGGCCAGAGATGTGAGGTTCCCAAGGTTTTGTTTTCATGTTTTTTTCTGACAAGAGCGTTTTGAAAATAGGTGTCCTTCTCTGGGGTTCTTGACAAAAGCAATACATCGCAAACAAATCCAAGCCACAGTTGATGCTTTTCAAAGGGGTGTCTGTGTCTGTGTCTGTGTGTGTGTGACAAAACCGTGAACCAGTCATGGGCTCCTGAACTGGTAAACTGCAAAAAGAAAGAAATAAAAATCCAAATCAAAGCAACAGCCTCCTGAGCTCCAGGGAGTTGAAAAGGGAGAGATGCAAATCTGGTTCTTGTTGGCTCTTGTTATTCTAATTAGCCTTTTCAAAAGATGCTCAAAAATTAATAGTTGTGCTGCTTGCCCGTTTCCTGGTAGCAATGCTGTGTATGCATAGAACGTGATTCATTAACAAAAAGGTTCTTTGTATGCAGATTCTGCGTACACACATATTTGTGACCAAGCATGTTTCCTAGCGAATTCAGCTCAAGTATCGCAGTGAAACAGGGAGGCATTTGGGCAGTGGGCTGCTCTGTGTGCTCAGGGAACAGCTGGCCTTTTTAATCTTAAACTCTGATTCAAAAAGAACCAAAGATTTCCATTGATTTTCCCCATGTGTAGGGTTTTTTTTTTAAACAGTAATAGAGTTGGAAGGACCTTGGAGGTCAACTAGTCCAACCCGCTGCTCAAGCGGGAGATCTATACTAGGGATTCGAACTGCCGACCTTTCTGACTGACAAGCTCAGTGGCTTAGCCACTGAGCCACCTAGCCAGGTTAGGTGTAGGAGGTGTATACTAACTGCTCAGCAGGCATATTTACCAGAATTTACATGTCCTCTGATGCTTGATTCATATATGCAAAACCCTCTGTCTGTACACAGGCTCACAAGTTGATTAACAATGCAAAAGAGAAACATAACACTCCCTTCCCTCCCTCCCTCCGTCCTCCCTCCCTCCCTCCCCCTCCTCCCTCCCTCCTGCCTTCCTTCCCTCCCTCTCTTCTCCCTTCCTTCCTTCCATCCCTCTTTTCCTCCATTGACCTCCCTCTCTTCCGTCCCTCCTTTCTTTCTTCCTTCCTTCCCTCCTTTATTCCATTGATCTCCCTCCCTCCTTCCCTTCCTCCTACCTTCCTTCCCTCCATTCTTTCTTCCATTTATCTATCTCCCTCCTCTCCCTCCCTTCCCTCCCTCCTTCCCTTCCTCCCACCTTCCTTCCTTCCTTCCCTCCCTCCTTTCTTCCATTGATCTTCCTCCCACCCTTCCTCCCCCCTCCCTCCTATCCCTCCCTTCTCCTTCCCTCCCTCCATCCCTCCTTTCTTCCATTGATCTTCCTCCCTCCCCTCCCTCCTTCCCTTCCTCCCACCTTCCTTCCCTCCCTCCATCCCCTCCCTTCCTCCTTCCATTCCTCCCACCTTCCTTCCTTCAATCCCTCCTTTCTTCCATTGATCTCACTCCCTCCCTTTCCACCCTCCTTCACTTCCTCCCACCTTCCTTCCCTCCCTCCTTTCTTCCACTGATCTTCCTCCCTCCCCTCCCTCCTTCCCTTCCTCCCACCTTCCTTCCCTCCCTCCTTCCCCTCCCTTCCTCCTTCCCTTCTTCCCACCTTCCTTCCTTCCCTTCCTCCTTTCTTCCATTGATCTCCCTCCATCCCCTCCCTCCTTTCCCTCCCTTCTTCCTTCCCTTCCTCCTACCTTCCTTCCTTCCCTGCCTCATCTCCTCGCCTTACCGTTTATGTTTTATTAGTTTTATTTCAAGATTAGCAGCCAGAGTCATCATTGTCACATAATTGTCATACTGGGGATTCTATTACTCTGGATGTTTCTTAAATGTAGCCAAATATAAGGTGATTGGCAGAGGCCCCACTAGGGAGCAACTAAACTATGGCGATTATCTTGGCCAACAATATCCCACCATTTCCATACCATCAGCAACTGGTCAGATGAAATGGGGCTATGTAGATAGAGACATTAGTTTGCCTGAGATCATCGTAATGTTGTACATATAATGGTAGCACAATAGGGACATTATTTGATCAAGAATCCTAATAGAAATTGCTTTGCGAGAGGGAGACCTTCAGCTTTTGTGCTCTGGTTTCTTGTGTTAAAATTGAAAACAGTTGCCAGTTATAAGCCTGTCGCAATATTACCCTTGGATTTGTCTATTTAATCCAGTTTCTTTAAAAAGGGATAAAATGTGATAGAACCTAATGCTTGGAATTAATAGATTTATGGATCATAGCCATAGATGGCTAATTACAATATGTGGATGTAATTAAGGAATTAAAAGAGAATAACATTATTTTGGTTCCAACTAGTAGAAGCTGATATATATATTACATTCTACAATCCTGGGTTTTGTTTTGTTTTTAAAAAATAAAAATACAAAACCATATATTAAATTAAAGGCACTATGAGGGAGGGACGACTGATTTACAGAGGTGGTTACAAATGTGTGAGCATGGATTTGAAATAATAGGCAGAAGAACATGTGCTTTGCTGCCTGTAGAAAAACGGTAGCTGCTAACAACACTTGAAATTTATGCCGGGATTTATTATAATAAATACTGCTTACTCCCAGCCTTTCCTTGTTCTAGTCGGCCCATAAAAGCAGCTGCCAAACACACCTTCCAATTTCATTTTCTGTCGTCATTATTTTAAAATGAGCTACGCAGAGCCAATCTGAAGTAAATTCCGATTAAGAGTAAACTGTCATCAGGACTCACTAATGCCAAATTAGGTACTGCACAAAGGAGCAAGGTAGCTCACATGGTTAGGATCAGAGGTGGGTTCCTACCAGTGGTGGGTTTCAAATTTTTTTGGAACCTCTTCTGTAGGTGTGGCCTGCTTTCCGGGTCCACTAGTGGAACCTCTTCTAACCAGTTCGGTAGATTTGACGAACCGGTTCTACCGAATAGGTGCGAACTGGTAGGAACCCACCTCTGGTTCCTACCACTTTGGACCAGTTTGGCAGGACAGGTAGTAACTTGGCGGCTTGGCTCACTGGAACCGGCAATGACCAAAGACTTCCAAGCCCCCAAACCAGTTCTCTGGGCAGTGCCATAGGCTGCGCCATCTTGTTTTTGGCTTCTGCGCATGTGCAAAAGCATTTTTTAAAGTACTGTGCATGCACACATAACATGCACATGTGTGGGGCATGTCCCTGGGTGAACTGGCATTAGCAGCAGCCAGACCCACCCCTGGTTAGGATGCTGGGGTGACAAACAGCAATTCCGTGTTTGAGACCTTAGTGCTGCTCTGGGGAAGGGTGAGCTCCTGTCCTGAAACCCAGCTTCTGCCAGAGACATGAAAGGACCCCGTCAACTCGACTTGCCCTAGGCACAGTGGTGGGCTGCTGCATGGTCACGCGGGTTTGGGCAAAACCTTAGTTGTAATCGCTGGCTGGGTGTGCCCACCTGCCCTTGTGCTAAGCTATCCATTTATAACTAACTTTCTGGCTCGTTCCCTCCACCCTCGCTACCCAGCTGAGTTCCTCACCACTCCTGCTGTACTCACTGGAGGTGATTAGCAGCATGTTTGAAGCTCCATTTCAGTCCCGAAGGGGCACGTGTGACAAAAAGAGACAGTGCTCCTAACCAGTGAACCCGTTGTGAACATAAGTGCAACCCACCTCTACCGGGGCAACAGTGATGTCACAGGCTAATCTTTTCAACCCAGAAATGCCTTGGTGCTTCTGACAAAGGTGTGATGCATTGTATCCTACAGCAGAGGGGGGTTCCTACCGGTTCAGCTGAGTAGGTAGTAACTCGGCCGGACACGTGCCCGAACTAGTTCTATCCTTGATGCTGCCATCTTGATTTTCTGTTCTGGGCATACGCAGAATTCATTCATTTCATTTCATTCATTTATTAAATTTATAGGCCACCCAATCCTGGAGGACTCTAGGCGGCTTACAACGAAAGAAGAAAAAAGAAAAGCAAAATAAATAAAAAATAGTTTAAAATTCACAACATACAAACAGCCAGGTTTTAATGGCTTTCCTGAAGGCCATGAGAGTGGGTAAGGTCCGGACCTCTGGGGGTAGCTGATTCCAAAGGGTTGGAGCAGCCACAGAGAAGGCTTTCCTCTGGGGGCCTGCCAGCCGACACTGTCCGGCTGATGGTATCCACAAGAGACCCACTCTGTGGGATCTTATCAGCCGTTGGGAGGTGTATGGCAGTAGGCGGTCTCGCAGATAGGCTGGTCCTAAGCCATGTAGGGCTTTAAAGGTAATAACCAACACCTTGAATTGCATCCGGAGACCAATATTCATTGCAAAAATGTAACTTTCCCTCTTTTCCAATGTTGTGCACATGCACAGACCTTGTTAGTTGCAAATGCGCACATGCACAGAGCAAAAAATTCCGTGCACCGAACCTTCAGTAATGCTGGCAGGAACCCACCCCTGGTCTACAGTGTTAAAGTCCAGAAACAGAGAGCCACACAATGGATAGTGATAGCCACAACATTTCTCAATTAGGAAACGCTTGGATGGTTACAGCTGGTCCAAGATGTCTAGCAGAGCTTCCTCATAAACCAGCTGTAGAGTTGGAGAAATTTCACTGTTCAGGTTTAGCCACAATGGTAATGCTGTCTGAATGGGCCGCAGGACCCAGCTCTACATTCTGCCATCATATCTGTGAGTTCTTCAGGTGAGCCCTTCACTTGCCTAGTCTGAAGGAAGCCCTCAAAAATACAGCTTCAGGAACACTGGGTTACTCAGAATCTTGGTCTACCTATGGTCAGATTCACATGGACGTCAACCCAAAGGCAGCTGTGATGATCCAGGGATGGTCACGGAAGCAACACAGCTGGAACGAAGGCTTAGCTCCCCTTTATTGTTCCAACTTGCCCCCCCAAAGTCCCACCATTCACTGCAAAGCCAGCAGTGAATCACTAAACATGCACCTCCAATAGTTCCTGGCTACTAGTAGTTCAGAGGAGCAGCACATTTCTGAGATCAGCCAGAGTTCAAGGAGTTTGGTTCCAGGGAGTCCTCATCACAGGAAGAGTTCACCGGGACTGAATGCGCATGAGCGAGGAAAATGGCTGCCGGGTTTTTCGCTCGGCTTCTACATCAAAATTAAAATCTGAAAAGAGCCTGTATCTATACTCGGGAGCCAACCCAAAGGAGGCACGAGTGTCCGAACATCTAGCGACTTAGGATTGGCAGCGAGAACGGAAAATTCGATCAATCCGGGCTGCCAATCCGAAAAAAACGCCGAGCTCCGGAGAAACGCCGATCCTCAGAAAAAAAAACAAACAACAAAACAAACGCCGAGCTTCGGAAGACACGGAGGCGCCGAGATACTGTTGGTTGTGGGCGCGGAGGCTGGCAGCAGTAATGGAGCAGCAGTAATGGAGAATTACACCACCCCAGGCTGCTAGTCAGAGAAGTCATCAAACAGCTGTTGAGCTCTGGTAGAAGTTCTGGAGGAAGTGAGCTACGGAGCTGTGGAACTGTGGGAGACGCTGAGCTCTGAGGACCGAGGGAAGTGCTGAGGGGTTTTTACGAGCATTCCTGGATTTTCATCTATTACCAGAAAAAAAAAGGCACTTTCTCTTATGGAACGGTGAGCTTGGGGGTTTTGAAATTGGCTATAATCATCTTTATCATCACCATTACCATCACGGTAAAGAGGAGGAAACTATTGTGGCTTGGGCGAGCGAATTAAGTGGCAATTAGCCACCACCATCATAGCTCGCCTGAGTGCCCGCCCCTCCTCTATCCTGTATTTTAGTGCCTATCTCTCTCACCGCGGAGCCTCTCCTTTCTATCCCTCTTGTGGCTTGGACAACTTCTTTCCCTGTCTGCCCCTGTTATTGCGGAGCCACGCTTATCTGCCTATTTGTCCTTATTTAATACGAACTTTACTGCCTGGCCTGTGACCACCGGCATTGGCCTGGAACAACTCCCCCTTTCTACCACTTGCTACCACTGCTACTTTGGAATACCTAATGGGAGCAATGACCATTTGTTTAACATTTTGACATCTTATGGTATATATATATATGGTGCATTTGGTTTGGGGAAAGAAGTGATAGAGGATGGCAGTTTTAGAGACAGGAACTTGGCGTTTTAAAAATTGGACACTAAGCTGGCACCCCCCCCTTCCCCCTTCTAACTGGTCCCAGTCACTTGTGAACTTTGGACATCTAGACTCTGGCCGTTCCAGGACTTCAGGAGAGGGGGAAGAGAAGATACCCCCCTGCATACTACCGTTTTATCTCCTATGGACCGTTATTGTTTACTATTCCGCGTTTTATCTGGATTTGGAGGGTGCGAGATTGCAAAGCTGGTGCTGGATGATACCTGGGGCCTGTGCTTTGCCCCCCCTCCATCTACAACTATTTATAGAATACGGATCTTGGACTTTGGCCTTGGATTTCTCTGGAACTGGAGGAAGGGAGGCTGGCTCTTCTGGAACTCATAATTTTAAATTCTGTGTTGCGCAATTTTAAATGGGTATGTTGAGTGCGTGGGACTGAATGAGTTAGTATGAAAGACCCACTTTTAGTATTATTATTGCTGTATTCTTTTTGTGTTTTAATTACATTGTGGGAACTGCCTGTGTGAGTGTCTGAGTATGCCTGATTCGGAGGACCTGGCGGGGCAAGCGGGGGCCATTGGGGTGGTTGGGGGAATTATGCCCACGGGAGAGAGTCGGAGCATTGCGGTCATAACAGGGAGAGGCAGATATGGCGGGGACTTTAGGGCTGGCCATTATAGGGGAAGGAGGGTTCGCTATATTGCAGAGATCCCTCCTTCCGGCCCTATGAGTCCCACTCCAAGGTCAGATGGCGTGAGCGATCAGGACCCTGGTCTCAGGCTGCTGTCGCTAAATGCCAGGTCTGTTATCCATAAGGCTCCCCTCGTCCGGGACTTGATTGTAGACGAGGGGGCAGACCTGGCATGTATTACTGAAACATGGCTGGGCACGGAGGGAGGAGTCCCCCTCGTAGAGCTGTGCCCAGACGGGTTTCAGGTGCTTCATCAGCCGAGAGCCCAGGGAAGGGGTGGCGGTGTGGCTATTGTAGTCCGGGAGTCTTTAGCTCCTCGTAGGATCCCTGCTCCGGAGCTTGTCGGGTGTGAGTCCCTGCTAGTGAAGTTGGACCTCAAGGGTCAAGCGGGTTTGCTGCTAACGTACCTGCCTCCCAACTGCGTTGCAGCGGCCCTCCCTGCGCTCCTCGAGTCAATAGCCGAGCTAGCAATTGAGTTCCCTAGACTAATGGTTCTGGGGGACTTCAATTTGCCTTCGCTCGGTGAACACTCTGATGGAGCGCAGGAGTTCATGGCCTCCATGACAGCCATGGGCCTGACCCAGGTAATTCGAGGCCCTACCCACTTGGCAGGACATACACTCGACCTCGTATTCCTCTCGGAGCAGTGGAGTTATGATCTTGGTCTGAGGGGAAATGAGATCATTCCCCTGTCGTGGTCAGACCACTACCTACTGAGGCTAGACTTCCGGAGGCCAAACCCCCACCGTAGGGAGGAGGAACCGACCAGGTGGTTCCGCCCCAGGCGACTGATGGACCCTGTTAGGTTCCAGACGGAGCTTGGGGTCATTCCAGATGCTCTCGCCCACAGTTCGGCGGAGACTATTGCTGCGGCCTGGCACTCGGCGGCATCAGAGTCTCTAGACCGAATTGCGCCACTACGGCCCCTCCGGGTCAGCGGCTCGCGGAGACCCCCTTGGTTCACCGAGGAGCTCCGCGAGATAAAGCGCCGGAGGAGACGCCTAGAGCACCGGTGGAGATCCGACAGGTCCGTATCGAACCGAGCACTGTTGACAGCTTGCACCAAGGAGTATATTTGGGCATTGAGAACCGCCAAAAGATCACACATTGCCTCCTTGGTAGCGTCCGCCGAGTCTCGCCCAGCCGCCCTGTTCAGGATAACCCGCTCCCTCCTAAATAGGAGGGAGACGGGGAACCCCCTGCAGGGTAAGGCTGAGGAATATAGTCAGTTCTTGGCGGACAAAATTGCTCGGTTTCGATCGGAACTGGACTCCACCCCTGCAGATCCAGCCGGGACACAGGGGAATAACTTGGTAGACCATCTCTGGGTTGAGTTTCAGGATGTTGCCTCCGGGGATGTGGACAAGGCTATGCGAGCTGTGAGTTCCTCCACCTGCATACTGGACCCGTGTCCCTCCTGGCTGACTGCCAACAGCAGAGAGGTGACACGAGGCTGGATCCAGGCGGTTGTTACCGCCTCTCTTCGGGAGGGACACCTCCCCACCGCGCTTAAGGCGGCGGTGGTGAGGCCCCTCCTGAAGAAACCGTCCTTGGATCCAGCAGTTCTTAACAACTATCGTCCAGTCTCCAACCTCCCCTTTCTGGGGAAGGTTGTTGAGAAGGTGGTGGCCTTACAGCTTCAGCGTACCTTGGAGGAAGCTAACTACCTTGACCCCTTCCAGTCTGGCTTCAGGCCCGGTTACAGCACTGAAACCGCTTTGGTCGCATTGACCGATGATCTCTGGAGAGCCAGAGATGGAGGCTATGCGTCCATCCTGGTTCTCCTCGACCTCTCAGCGGCTTTCGATACCATCGACCATGGTATCCTTCTGCGACGACTGCGGGAGGTGGGGGTGGGCGGCACTGTTTTACAGTGGTTCTCCTCCTACCTCTCGGACAGGTCGCAGTCGGTGTTGGTGGGGAGGGAGAGATCGTCCCCGAGGCCCCTAACCTATGGGGTGCCGCAGGGTTCGGTTCTGTCCCCCCTGCTATTTAACATATACATGAAACCGCTGGGCGAGATCATTCGAAGGCACGGGATAAAATACCACCAGTATGCGGACGATACTCAGTTGTATCTGTCCGCCCCGTGCCAACTCAATGAAGCGGTGGACGTGATGAACCGGGGCCTTGAGGCTGTTAAAGACTGGATGAGAGCTAACAAACTGGTACTCAACCCGGAAAAGACCGAGTGGCTGTTGTGTTTTCCTCCCAAAAATTTGGCTAACATTCCACCAATCAGGCTGGGGGGGCAAAATTTATTCCCCTCGGACAGGGTCCGCAACTTGGGAGTCCTCCTGGATCCACAGCTGAGTTTTGACCACCACTTGTCGGCTGTGACCAGGGGGGCATTTGCCCAGGTTCGCCTGGTGCGCCAGTTGCGGCCCTACCTGAACCGGGAGGCTCTCACAACAGTCACTCGAGCCCTTGTGATCTCTAGGCTGGAATACTGCAATGTGCTCTACATGGGGCTGCCCTTGAAGAGCATCCGGCGACTTCAGCTAGTCCAGAACGCGGCCGCGCGAGTGATTATGGGCGCACCACGGTTCGCCCATATAACACCAATCCTCCGTGAGCTGCGCTGGCTACCTGTTGATCGTCGGGTGCACTTCAAGGTCTTACTTACCACCTATAAAGCGCTCCATGGTAGTGGATCTGACTATTTGAGAGACCGCCTCCTGCCAATTACCTCCCTGCGTCCCATCAGATCGCACAGAGTAGGCCTCCTCCGAATTCCATCCGCCAGTCAGTGCCGACTGGCGACTACGCGGAGGAGAGCCTTCTCAGTTGCTGCTCCGACATTATGGAACAACCTCCCCGTGGAGATCCGTACCCTCACCACAGTCCAGGCCTTCCGCACAGCCCTTAAGAACTGGCTATCCCGTCAGGCCTGGGGATAGGATTACTCTCACCCCGCCCGAATGTTGAGTGAATGTTGTGTTTTTATGATCAATTTTCTTTTAATCACGATTTTTCTTTTTTTTTCTTTTTAAGTCCTGTCTTGCACTCCCTTCCCTTCACTGTTGTAAGCCGCCCTGAGTCCCCTCAGGGAAAAGGGCGGCATATAAATTTTCAATAAAATCCTAAAAAAAATCCTAAACACAACTTGGAGTAGAACTGTGTCACTGTGAACTCGCACATAGCCAGGCCAGGCAAGTAAGGCAATCAGGGCAAGGCAAACCTTACTAGGCACTGGGAAGTATCCAGACATCGGTAACAGCATTTCCATGAGACTGGAAAACAGCAACACTTGTTCCCGACAATTGCATCCTCCCAACGGCATCTCTTTAAATCTCATTCCCCAGGTGAGTTTTGTGAAGAGGAGCATGGTGCCCTCCTCCTCCCAAGTCATCAGGTCGCCCTGCGCTGATACCGCCTGCTCTCCATTCGCCGTGTTGGTGATCCGGGAGGGAAGTTAATTGCTCATCTCCAGAGCTCCATCGTTCCTCTGATCCACTGCCTGATCTCTCCTCCCCTCTCACTTGGTTGTCTCTCTCTTTTTCACCGGGGACCCGTGCAGAGGTAGTATTCAGCCGGTTCAGACTGGTTCGCCTGCACCAGAAGTGGAAATCGCGGGTGGTCCTGCCCACCTGCCCCAGCTCTATACCGTTCTATTTAGGCACCTTTTCAAGCCAAAGCGCATGCACCGAAGACCAAGTGTATATGCTCACATTTGTGTATCGGTAGGGAAAGTAAGTGAATACCAGGCCTGCACACGGGACTGCCTCATCTTGCTCCTCTATCGGCCCTAGCTGTGCTAGACATTTAAAATCAGACCTAGGCTCCAATGGGCCTTGACAGCAGCTGTGGATGGAAAGACCTCCTCAGAAGACGGCATCCATTCTATCTTTTTGTAAGGGTATGTGAGAAAGACCTTGGGAAATGGGGCTGAGGAAGGAAGTTGCTGTTTCACTGCTAAGCATAACTCTTCCCTAACATCTGCATGATGTCTTTCTCTCTCTTTTCTCTCCTTCCCTTTCAAGCCACCTTTCCCTTCACCTAGTCCTCTTTCTCTCTTTCGTGTTCCTTCCTTGCTGGTGGGATAATCGGCTTCCTTCAACCTGTCTCCCTTCTCCTTACTTGCTTCCTTCTGCCGGGACTCCTCTTTTACAGGTCATTGGTTTTAATTATAGTTATTAATTCAATTAATGGGTAGGGGTTTTTTTGTTCTGCTCGTGGTGCATGCATGGGTGTATGCAGCCTTGGCACATATTTATGAAGCTAAGAATTGTCATGGTGGGTGTGAGCTGGCTGCTGATCACCCTAGTCTAACAATGTGGTGAAGCTGAGTCATCGCCTTCATTTAACGACCTCATAATCCCTTGCAGGGTGGAGTCTGGGCAACTGAATGGAGCTAGCACAGGGTTTACTGGCCGGATGCCCCACCTGTCGCCAGTGTGGAGTTTTGTTCAGCAGATATAATCTCAGTGTGCCCAGAGAGAGAGAAACATCTGCCTCTACCTAGCATCGAACTCACAGCCTCCTGATCGTGACAACTCCACCTCTAGGCCATCTCCCCATGAATGGCAAAGCTGAGTCTTGCTTGGGATATTTGACTGTGTCTGTATCTGCAGAAGGAGTGTGTGTGTGTGGGGGGGAGGGTGTGCTTATTCTTTGCTCTCATCCTGACTGTTACTATTAATTTTAAAGGTTGGAGGGTATTGGAAGTAAAACTGCTTCATTCCCAAAAGATTCCCCACCCTGAATTAATGCCATTTGGGGAAATGAAGGAAAAGCAATCAACCTTGCTTTCATCAATGTGCACCGATTGCTATCTGGGATTTATTTTATTTATTCAATTGTTATCTGTATTGTCCCAATATACTCTGTCCTTGGGTTTCCCCCCCACACTTTCCCTTTTCTTTTCTTTTTTTCTTTTTTTGCATTTTCTCTGTGTACACTGCAGGCCTGCCAAACTGAAACCAAGCCAACTGGAAGGGATTTGTCTTCTGCTTGCTTTAAACTTCTGCTTCTATCTTCTCTTCCAAGAATTTGCAATTCTTCCTTCGGCTTTTAGGCGTCTGGCCAACTGCATTGCTACTTTGCTACTTACTTGACAAGGCTCACTAATTATAAAGAAATGTTTAACGTTTTAGAGAGTAGAAGGTGGAAGAAAAAAGAAAGAAATCACAGCGGTAGGGAAGCCATAAATATCCACTACACGTCGGGAGTGCCAAAAATCACATATTTACTGGTGCAGAAAAGCCAAGTTTTTCTATCATGGTAGGCATGGAATGAACAGTAGCAACTTACACAAATGCAGCCGCCACACCAAGTATTAGCAAACCGCACAAGTAACAGGGGACCATTTGCAATCGGCTAGAGCCAAGATTGGTGCTCCAGAAAGATCACGATGCAAGATGGATTTGAACGGGCACCTCCCAGGTCTGTCTGAATCTAGCCTCTCAACCACTGGGTCATACCAGTTAGAGTATGAACATTCGGGAAGCATGAAAATCCCCATCATCCACTGTGATCTCTCCATATAAGTCTCATTGTGCAGTATGTTTTCTGACCTTATATATAGAGTCTTGGTTCTCTATGACCCAATATTTTTCATATTTTTCATTTATTTATTGTTATTTGTTTTAGAAAATGTATATATTTTGTCACCATATACCATATTTTCAGAGTATAAGACGCACCGGAGTATAAGATGCAGCAAGGTTTTGAAGAGGAATTTTTTTTTAAAGTTTGTGCACTCTGCAATCCTCCAAAAAACGGCCATTTTTCATGAAAACAGGCCCATTTTTTTTCAAAAAAAGGGCATGACTAGCCCTTAGGAGGCTTGTAGAGTGCTCCTGGGGGCTGGGGGGGGGCAAAAACGAGCAAAAAAATGGCCCTGTGTCTTTTGCGAAAATGGGTCCAGTTTTTGTCAAAAAATGGGCATGGATAGCCTTTAGGAAGCTTATAGATTGTTGCTGGGGGCTGGGGAGGCAAAAAACAGACCATTTTTTGCTCATTTCTTCCCTCCCCAGCCCCCAGGAGCACTTTGGAAGCCTCCTAAAGGCTATGCACGGCCATTTTGGTGAAGGGGTGGAGTTTTGGTAGGCAAAAAATGCTGTATTCAGTGTATAAGACGCACCCAGATTTTCAGCCTCTTTTTTGAGGGAAAAAGGTGCGTCTTATACTCCAAAAAATATGGTATATAGTCTTGGTTCTCTATGAGCCTATATTTTTCATATTTATTTTATTTATTTATTTTTACTTATTTTAGAAAATGTATATATTTTGTGACCATATATATAGTCTTGGCTCTCTGTGATCCTATATTTTTCACATTTTTTATTTATTTATTTATATTTATTTTACAAAATGTATATTGCTGCTTACTTGCCGATGGTGAGTCAAAACGTCCTACATGAATAATTGGGTACAAGTCTTCACATTCTAACTGTTATGCAAATATAGGGAATTTTCTTATACACTAGAAACCCCCAATATGAAACTGATATATGAAAATATGTATAGAAACACCATCCAAAGAATAATGATCACTAAGCATTATGATAACACTCATGACTGCCTTGCAAATATTTAACTCTCTTGCCCATTGTTCTGATCTAGGCTTCCCAAGAGCATGAAACAACTCCTTGTGCCGACAAAAAAACCTTTTTTTTAATTTACTGTGAATTCTGCTCATTCACATCCAGTAAAGCCTTTCAAGGGAGGATTTACAGTCACAGACCTTATCTGGCTTGGAGAGCTGACAGGTCGATATCTGCAAAACTTGGCAAGGAGTTTTGGCAAATCCCAAACCAATTAAGCGAACTCATTGTCTCCTGCAAACTCCACTCCCCTTTCACTCCTCTTTTATTTCCTCTGGAAAGGGCCATTCATCATTCACCTGTGGCCTTACTCCAAAGTTGACCCCTCTTCTTTAAGTATTCCCTTTGTCTGGAAACTCTGCACATGTGCACACTGGGAACAGGCTCCAGCTGTTAGTCTGCCTCACTGATATCTGACTTTGAAGACAGCTGATAACTGTCAGACAGCTCTGGCTCCCTCTCTGCCTCCGACACAAAGCCCTCATCAGAGCCTTCCCCAAACTCCAGGACTAGCCCATGTTCCTCCCCAATGTTCTCACTCTCTGAATCTGCTGGCCAGCTCCATCACAACACCCATATGATTGAGGATTAAAACTTCATTCTCCTTAGGCCTCAGTTTTTCAGCTAGCTAGATTTTTACAAGTCCACGTTGACACCTAGAAGAAGAAGTCTCAAAAAGCTAAGCTTTATTGGTCTCTTCTAGACTTTGATCTCAACTGTGTATGATGCTTGAGGTTCCAGAAACCACGTTCATCTATCTCCAAAATATTCATCATCATTCTGTTCATTTGGGAGACTGTACTTTAAAGGCCTTGAGCAATTAAGAGTTTGGATGAAATGGACCTACGTTATCTGTTTTATTCAAGTTTCTGGATAAGCCAGTTTTGACTTTTCTACAAAAGAGAAAGGTCATATTGTAAATCCACCCATTTTTCCCATTCTGTAAGACATCAAAACAATGGATGGAGACTAACCAAGGATAGAAACAACTCTGAACCAAAGAGAAATGTCCTAATGATGAGAGCAATCAACCAATGAAGCTTGCCTTCAGATGTTGTGAGTGCTCCATCACTGGAGGTTTTCAAAAAGATACCGAAGAACTATTTATCTGAACTGGTATAGGGTCTTGGACTCAAGTAGGGGGTTAGATTAGAAGACCTCCAAGGTTCCTTCCAACTCTATTATTCTGTGCTCTATGTTCCAATTGCATTTGTCTATTGCTCTCAATTAAGTGACCAATCATATGTCTTCTGACCCAACTCCTCAAACACAACAAACCATCTGAAGTTAACTCAAATATTCCTTTAATTAGGAGTGCCGGCAGCCCTGGCAAAAAGTTTCTCTCACACCATAGGCTAACAAGTCTGTCCAGCTGGAAGATTTATCTGCCAGATCTATTCATCTCTCTGCCCACTGCCTTTTATCCCCAGAGCTGGGAGGAGCTTCTCCAGCAATAGTGGCTCTTCTTTCCAAGGGATCGGCCCACAGATTTCCACTGCTCTCCTCTCCTCTGCCTTCTGCACTTCAGCACGTCAGGCGGAATCAGCTGTTCCTCTTCTTCCTTAACAGTCACCTCCAGACCTCCAGACCTGGGGGCTGTTGACCATCCATCTGAGGGCTGATGGACAGCCCAGGCTCCGCCTCTGTCTCTCTCCCTGCCAGCTCCATTCCCTCTTCTCCCTCTGAGCTCTCGGGTTGCCCTGATGCCAACCCTAACTTCCATACCTCCTCCTCCTCCTCTGATTCAGCTGGTGGAGGGATCAGTGGCCGATAGGGCACCACAACAAAGTCAAAGCAGAAGCCAATGTGGAAATACTGGTATATGTCCTGGTGCAATTATCAAACTTTGTCATAGTTTTTTTATTTTCTGCAAATATATGTGAAAATCTTTTGCATTTCTCAGGGCTGTTAACGAAGATTCATTTCATGTTTCCAATTTATATAAACATTACATTTCCCTGTTTGGAGAGAAAAGAAGGGGGCACCCTATCGGTTTTTTTACCAGGGAGCTTCACTGCTCTTCTCCTTATCCATTTGTCATGAAGAGGGAGCTAAAATTACTGGGGCGGACAATGGTCTTGTCCGAATAGAAAAGCAGATTCAGTCAAATAAGGAGGGCATGAAATGGTTGGCCTCATCGTTGTGTACATAATGTAGAGCTTCATCTTTCTTTGCATTGTTCTTAAGAGATTTTTGTAGACAATAGCAAGAGCAAGAGCTGAATGGTAATATCCTTATGCTTACTTTAATGGGAATTAATGTAAATCACTTCATGGTGACCCCTGAACTTCGTAGATCCACCACAAAACATATTTTTCCAGTGTAGGTCTATCTACCTCTATCTTAAATGAATGAAATTTATCAACTACATTTCAATCCTAATGGCACACAAAGGGGATTTGTCTTTAAAAACGATTCAGAATTTTCTCAAAAGAAAACCATTAAAAGGGATGGGGGGGAGGAGGAAAAATGGTTAGGCAAAAGACTTGAAATAGAATAATGCAGGAAACGTGAAACTTCAGAAAAACATCTTCCCTAGGATGATGTGCTTAGTAATCTAGTCTCTGAAGTAGAATGAAATTTGAAAAGAGAAGCTTTATGGCTGTCTCCAACATGTATTTCATGTCTTTATGTAAGATAAAGAAATTCAGAAGATTAAAAGCCAGTTTATGCTACAGGTTGCAGATGAATATTTCAATGGGAAGGGGCAGCTGACTTTTGACCACCATTTGACGGCTGTGACCAGGGGGGCATTTGCCCAGGTTCGCCTGGTGCGCCAGTTGCGACCCTACCTGAACCGGGAGGCCCTCACAACAGTCACTCGGGCCCTTGTGACCTCTAGGCTGGAATACTGCAATGTGCTCTACATGGGGCTGCCCTTGAAGAGCATCCGGCGACTTCAGCTAGTCCAGAACGCAGCCGCGCGAGTGATTGTGGGTGCACCTCGGTTCACCCACATAACACCTATCCTCCGCGAGCTGCGCTGGCTACCTGTTGATCTCCGGGTGCGCTTCAAGGTGCTACTTATCACTCATAAAGCCCTTCATGGTAGTGGGTCTGCGTACTTGAGAGACCGCCTCCTGCCAATTACCTCCCTGCGACCAATTAGATCACATAGATTAGGCCTCCTCTGAGTTCCATCTGCCAGTCAGTGCCGACTGGCAACTACACGGAGGAGAGCCTTTTCAGTAGTAGCTCCGACCCTTTGGAACGATCTCCCCGTGGAGATTCGTACCCTCACCACTGTCCAGACCTTCCGCACAGCCCTTAAGACCTGGCTAGCCCGTCAGGCCTGGGGACAAAGAAAACTGTCCCCACCCGAATGATGAATGAATGTTGCTTACTATTTTACTTCTATGTATTGTTGTGTCTATTGTCTGTATACCCCCCCCCCCCCTTATTTTCTGTAAGCTGCCCTGAGTCCCCTCAGGGAAAAGGGCGGCCTATAAGCATTAATAAAATACAAAAAAATAATAATGCATGACTTCTCAATAATTAAAGACACTAAGCTTGTCAGCTGGAAAGCTGACAGCCCAGGTTCAAGACCCAAACGCCATTCAACAGGGCGAGCTCCCATTCCTTGCCCTAGCTGCTGCCCACCTAGCAGTTAGAAAGCGTGCCAATGTGAGTAGATAAATAGGTACCACTTTGGTGGGAAGATAGCAGCATTCCATGTGCCTCAATCTGTAGTCATGCCAGTTATAGGACAGCAAAAGCATGTTCAGACAACATTGGCTCTCCCAGCTAAGAAACTGAGATGAGCACCACTCCCTAATGTTGGCATGAGTTTACAGTTGTGGCCCACCAGATGCGGACAGTGAGGAAGTTGGGGAGGAACCTAGGCCAATCCTGGAGTCTGAGGAAGGCTCTGACGAGTGTTCTCCATCAGAGACAGAGATGGCACCAGGGCTGTCTGACAGTTATCAGCTGCCTTTGGAGTGAGACATCAGTGAGGCAGACAAACAGTTGGAGCCTGTTCCCAGTGTGCACATGCGCAGAGCTGCCAGGAGAAGGGAACAGCTAAGGAACAAGGATCGATGGGAGTAAGGCAACAGGTGGACGGTGAATAGTCCCCTCCCATATGGAATAAAAGATGAGTGAAAGGGGAGGCGTGTTTGCAGGTGGCAATTAGTTCATTCCTGCATTCTTGCCAAGTATTGTGGTGTGTGAAAGATATCGGCCTGGCCACCCTCCAAGCCTCATAAAGTTCAGTAATTGTGAACTATTTTGAAAGACTGTGGGAGAGGAAAGACCTTGCTGGAGAGGAATTCACTGTAAATTAAATAAAAGGAGTTTATCAGACAATTACCCAAGTCAGGGTTGTATTTGATCTCAGCGGGTTGGGGTGTGTGTGTGTGTGACCAGGGTGGGCATGGCCAGCTCAACGTCACTCTTGTCGTGGGACACCTGTGTTGGGTTGAACACTCTGTCAACGAAAACAGTCTCCCAAGCTCCAATTTTTGGCTATGACAGCCTCCTTCAATCCTCTGGGAGTGAAAATGGAGCTGAGGAGGTCTTCCAGAAGCCCCCACCATCTCCATTTTCAGCTGTGATGGCCTCCTGCAACCCTCTCCCAGCGAAAATGACACTCAGGAGGGCCGTGTTCCATTTTTGCCGGCATGGACACCACAGGCTAATCCTTTGCTGTTTCCAGGGAGGCACCGGGGGCCACATCTAAGCACCCCGTGGGCTAGATCTGGCCTCCAGGCCTTGAGTTTGATACCCCTGTTCTAGTGCTTCAATGAGACTCACAAAATATAGAAAATTTCCTGACATCGGATGTTGACAGCAATATAGGTGGGAAGACATTTTGATTCCAAAAATGGGGAGAAATATATATTTACAAGAGGTAAAATCTTCCACCACAAGCAGTGGTGAAATTCAAATGTTTTTACTACCGGTTCTGTGGATGTGGCTTGGTAGGCGTGGTGCAGCTTGGTGGGCGTGGCTTGGTGGGTGTGGCAGGGGAAGGATACTGCAAAATCTCCACTCCCTCCCCACTCCTGGGGAAGGTTATTGCAAAATCCCATTCCCACCCCACTCTGGGGCCAGCCAGAGGTGGCATTTGCCAATTCTCTGAACTACTCAAAATTTCCATTACTGGTTCTCCAGAACCTGCTGAATTTCACCCCTGACCACAACCATGTTGTTTTATACACGTCCTTTATAAAATCAAAATATCCTGTACAAATACCTGTGTAAACTCCCTCTGCATACACAATGCACATGATCTCTCTCTCTCTCTCTCCCTCCCCCCTCTCTCTGTGTGTCTCTCTCTGTCCCTCTGTCACACTCTCTCTCTCTCTCTGTCCCTCTGTCATTGTCTCTCTCTCTCTCTTTGTGTGTGTCTCTCTGTCCCTCTGTCACTGTCTCTCTCTCTCTCTGTCTCTCTGTCTCTCTGTCACTGTCTCTCTCTCTGTCTCTCTCTCTCTTTCTCTCTCTCTCTCTCCCTCTCTCTCTCTCTCTGTGTCTCTCTGTCCCTCTGTCACTGTCTCTCTCTCTCTCTGTGTCTCTCTCTCTCTGTCCCTCTGTCACTGTCTCTCTCTCTGTCTCTCTCTCTCTGTCTCTCTCTCCCTCTCTCTCTGTGTCTCTCTCTCTGTCCCTCTGTCACTCTCTGTGTGTGTCTGTCTGTCTGTCCCTCTGTCACTGTCTCTGTCTCTGTCTCTCTCTCTCTCTCACACACACACACACACACACATACATACACAAAGTGTGTCAGGCTCTGAATGTTAAAGAGAAGGCTATGTATGTGCGTTGGTGTGTGTGTGTATGTGTATGTATATGTGTATGTGTGTGTGCCTGTGTTTAATGGTTTATAGCCATAATCCTCTTAAATACTTGAGACTTTGCCAGCTTTTAGCTAACAAGCTCTGTTATTAATGGCTGTAGTGCTACAACACTCAGAGGATTATTGTCTAAGTTTGCTGACAATGCATTGCCTACTGACCAGTTTCTAACATGCAATCTGTTATTGTATTTCACACCCCAGATCAATGCTTAAAGCTGCTTGAAGCGTCACTGGGAAAAAAAAAACCTTGATGTTTTCTGTCCCACCATCCATTACAGATAAATAAAGATCTACCACATCTATCATTATTATTAGTTATTGTTATTACTGAAAGAATTCAGCTATTATTATTAGCCAAGTTATAGGGAGCCCTTAAGGGAGCTGGTACTTTGATTAAGTCAACTTGAAAGCAACATCAAGCTTCTTTCTCATTCTTTCTTTCTTTTTTCCCTTCTCTTTTAAATTTTACCTTTGTTTTTTTTTAAAAAAAAAAATGGGACAGAATGTCAAAAAACTGTCTCTTCCTTTCATAGTTCTTAGCACAGAGCTTCTGACAAGTTTACAGATTTGCCTTAATTATTTATTCATTTCATTGAAAGTGTGTTCATCTGTTTTAAATTTCTAATAAGTCTAATTTAAATAAAGATAATCCTGTTTGAATGTTGATGTCCCATTTAGAAATCCGGAAGGCGGTTGCGAAGGCACAAATGGAAACATAGTTTTTAAGTGAAACTCATTTCTTATTAAACAGCCTGCTGCAGTATTTCACCTCATCTAAATATAACCCTGCAGAAGAGCCTGTTTATCAAATGACGATGAATGAAGACTACTCGATGTTGTCACCATTCGCATGGAGACATATTTTACAGCATGGCAAATTGTTTAGAGAATCTGTAAGGAGAATGGAAATATGCAGGAATGATTACTTAGACCCATGATGGTGAACCTATGGCTCACGTGCAGAGCCGAGTTGGCGCAGTGGTTAGGGTACAGTACTGCAGGCCACTTCAGCTGACTGTTATCTGCAGTTCGGCGGTTCTAATCTCACCGGCTCAAGGTTGACTCAGACTTCCATCCTTCCGAGGTGGATGAAATGAGGACCCAGACTGTGGGGGCGATATGCTGACTCTGTAAACCGCTTAGAGAGGGATGAAAGCCCTATGAAGCGGTATATATGTCTAACTGCTATTGCTATCATGGTCGCGAGGTGTTACCCTGTCAGCTGGCCAGCATGCATTTTTTGCCCTCCGGAAGCTTCCCTGAAGCCTCCAAAGCATGAAAAATGGGCCCTATGGGCAAACCGGAACTTTGGGAATAGACTTCCAGCTTGCTTGTAGGACCGTTTTTCCCCCTCCGGAGCCTTCAGGAGGCTTCCCTGAAGGCTCCAGAGGGTAAACAACAGCCCTTTGGACAAATCGGTTTGCTCATAAGGCTGGTTTTTGCCCACTGGAGCCTTCAGGGAAGCCTCCTGAAGGTCCCTGAAGGTTCCGGAGGTCGAAAATCAGCCCTACAGACAAAGTCACTATTCCCGAACTTCCAGGTTCCCCGTAAGTCCATTCCCCCCCTCTGAAGGCTTCAGGGAAACTCCTGTGGCCCCCAGAGGGTGTCCAGAGGTGTGGGGAGGCTGTTTTCACCCTCCCCAGGCTCCTAGAAAGCCTCTGGAGTCTGGGGAAGGTGAAAAACCATAGCAAAAGTGGGAGGTCATTGATTGCACACATGTGCATGCGCTGGGGAGTTTGTACGCATAGCATTATGGGTATGGCACGCTGGTGCACGACCCCCCCTGTGCTCCCCCCACTTTTGGCACAGCAGCCAAAAGAGGTTTGCTATCACTGAGCTACACCAAGGGGGATGAAACTTCTTTTAAGTTTTGCAAGAGCCAGATAACATTTGGAAGCAAAACAGGTAGAGACGGAATAGGAAGTCCAGCACTGTCCAATTCTGTCATCATCATGAATTTCAATATAAAGAGTTTTGGAACTCTTGCTGCTTTCCTGGCTTGGTCTATCTAATGGAGTGATAGAGGATATCTTCCAGATTTCGTATGAAAATACACAGAAGTGTGTTACTGGAGTGTTTTCACAGTCTTTTTCTGTGGGTCCCGGACTGTGGCAGATTTCAGTCACCCTGAGATAATCCAAAACTATCCCAATTAGAGGTAAACTTTGTTTCTCATCTACATATTCCCAGCCAAAGGGAATATATATTCCCCATCACATGAAGACCTTAAAAGCAATTCACAGCTATCTGTCCACCATTTGGCCTGAACACAGTGGTGGGATCCTGCCAGTTTAACAACCATTCAGTGATCGTGTGCTTTGCCTGCGTGTGCTCCACACACATCAGCAGTTTTAACAAAACTTACCTTCCACATTAATTCTGGGGAGTAACAAAGCTGAGGCATGGCAATCCAATCTGCTTCACGAATCAGCTGAGAGGATATAGGTAAGTAAAATGCAGGGGTGGGTGGGTGGGTCAACTTGATTGTCAGAGCCAACTGCTTCGCTCCCCAGCTGATCCTTGGAACTATCGGTTCGCCCAAACAGGTCCAAATTGTCTGAATCCCACCCCTGAGTTTACAGGAAAAATGTCTGAGACACTTCAAACCCTGAAGGGGGAGCAATTCCAGGACTCTGCTGAGACATCTATTCTATCTAATAGTAGCTTACTAAAATGTTTCATTGGCGGCCCAAGCAAGACTTGCAATCACGGTTGACCATTGGATCTGACATTCATACTTTGAAAGCCAAATAATTCGTTGAAATTCTTCATCTATCTATCTATCTATCTATCTATCTATCTATCTATCTATCTATCTATCTATCTATCTATCTAAAAGTGTGTGTGTGTGTGTGTGTGTGTGTGTGTGTGTGTGTGTTTCAGTGTAACTCTGGAATGCCTCGAGCAAACCAAACTTGGTACACAGATGACTTACTCTCTGGAGAAAAATACTGTGTTGGTAAGACACCCCTAACACCCCTCAGGGTGTGTGTACTGTTAAGATGCAGCCTGTTGTGCCTTTAAATGGCTTTTACTGTACTGCCATAAAATGGCTTCTACTGTACAGCACAGTGGAGTTGCCAGGATATCGGCTTCACAGTACTCCACAAGCGGGTTCCCTCTGGTAAGGGGGAAAATGCAACATTAGAAATTATGTTTGGTCTGCACATTTCCCCCCCCCCCCATAATAAATACCTGAGGAACGCTGGACTATCGGTTAGCGTTACATAAATATCACGGTATAACTGTAGAATCAAACAAACGAATAGTGAGCATAGGGGTTATCTTGATAACTCAAAATGTCCAAGGTCCAAAGTCCGTCCATCCTTCCTTCCTTCCTTCCTTCCTTCCTTCCTTCCTTCCTTCCTTCCTTCCTTCCTTCCTTCCTTCCTTCCTTCCTTCCTTCCTTCCTGCCTGCCTGCCTGCCTTCCTTCCTTCCTTCCTTCCTTCCTTCCTTCCTTCCTTCCTTCCTTCCTTCCTTCCTTCCTTCCTTTCTTCTGCATCTAACACTGGTACATAAATAGCTACAAATTTTCACCTGGATGTCTGCTGAATTTCTAAGCTTCCCCACATCTTCTACCCCCACCCCCCCAAAAAAAAAAGATTTGATCCTTTGCCTTGGAGATGCTAACAGAAAAAGAAGAGAAAGCTTTGAAATTTCACAGAGAAGATCCTGACAGGTGATCAAATCATCTGCAAAAGAAAATCCGGAGGTATGGCCCGAATACCCATTTGCTGACAGGACTAATGTACCTTTCTCTGTTGACATTCACAATCAAAGGCAGGCAAGATTTTGCGACAGTGACAACGGGCAAAACAGAAAGAGGAGGCCCGCTTCACGTCTGCAGTACGGAGGTTCTCATCCATCAATCCATTTCTTTAACTAGAGACTCAACGTTTTAACAAGTTACATCTTAACTTTGGATGGCACAAGTAGAAAATAATGTCCATGGAATACAGAAACCTTGTGCTCCCTCCATAAAAGGGGGGAAACTGTCCTTTCTGAGATAGGATTATAAATGCCGGCGAAGATGCTATTAATGATGTTAACATGATAACATCCCACTAAATCAAGTCCTTGATACCAGGAGCTAAACACATAAACAATGTTTCAAGGCCCCTGTCACTCTGAGGCACATTTCTGTGGGATATAAACACACCTGTCACTCCAAGATGTATACAGATGTTTTCAATGCAAATACCATGCTCATTTTAAACTCCAGATTCTCCGAAAGGCCTCTGTGAGGGTATCAATATTTCATAACGATGGCAATCTCAGTCCTGTGGCTGCTTGAGGAAAGAAATAGCCAAGTGTGTTCCATCTTCCAGTTCGCAACCCTTTTCAATTTACATTTCAGGTTTCTCATTGATTCACACTGAAGTATCATTAGTATTAACTAAAGCTCCCTTTTCAGCCCTGTAATCTACAGGTGTCAAACTCAAGGCCCGTGGGCCAGATTTGGCCCATGGGACACTTAGATGTGGGGCCAACCAAGGGTTGACCTGTGGTGCCTCTGTCTGTGAAAATAGAGTTTGGGGGGGGGAGACTGCATTCTGTCCTCCTACTCTGTTTTCACTGGCAGAGAGCTGCAGGAAGCTGTCGTGGCCAAACACGAGGGAAGTCCTGGACACAGGTGTTTCTGACATGAGTCCCATGTCATGCCCATCCTTACCATGCCCATCATGGCTACATGCACCCCCAGCCATGCCAGAGCCCAGTGGTGAGTTCCTCTCCCTGTGGCTATCCATACGTTGTGCATGGGGCCGGACATCCTGGTCATGCACGCACGCTATGCACACATGCACACTCCACCACCCCTGTGACACCCAGTTGCTTGCTGGAGGTTGCACAGGCGCTGCACACTGTGCACATTTGCGCAATTGGCCGGTTGCTTTAAAAACTGGTATGGAACATGGGCAGCTGGGTGGGTAAAACGAGCCACCTTACCAGTACGGTAGCCACTGCTCTTGGCTACTGCCGGTACGGCTGTACTGGGCTGTACCAGCTGGAACCCACCATTGCCCCAGCCCCTCCACGGCCTTCTGAAGTCAAACACAACCCTGATGCTGCCGTCAATGAAATTGAATTTGACACTGCTGTAATCCCTTAATTTGGGGCGACTGGGTGGAGCTCAGCATTTACTGGCTGGATGCCCTTCCTGATGCCATGTAGAGTTCACAGCAGATATTTTTTTCTTTGCACCCTAGGAAAGAAACATCTGCTGCTGTGTAGAATTGAACTCACAACCTTCTTAGTGTGAGGCAAGTGTCTTCACCACTAGGCCACCATACTGCTCATCATTAGCATTAACTAAACTAACCTAATCTGTGTACCCAAAAATGCTTTGTGGGTGCGTCACAGTGTGTTTGGGAGTGGGTGTCTGTGTCTTTGTATGTCTGTATAAATGGAAAACTAGGGTCAAAAGTATTAAGACAATGAATTGACCAACTGTAGTCATATATTACTTTAGGCAAATTTGAAGTAAATATTGCATTCTTAGAGTAAACTCCATAGAATTCTATAGAATTTGGGGATGATATATATATGCTCTACAGAAATAGAGGTTCCTTAAAGATTCTCTAAATGCAAAAAAAAGGACCTTATTTTATCCCAAATGTTTATATTATAGACCAAGACATTCATTTTAGTTTGAGGGGATATGAAGAATAAATATGAATGAGGAAGGAAGGAAGGAAGGAAGGAAAGAAGGAAGGAAGGAAGGAAGGAAGGAAGGACGGACGGAAGGAAAGAAAGAAAGAAAGAAAGAAAGAAAGAAAGAAAGAAAGAGGAAGGGAAGGGAAGGGACGGGAAGGGAAGGGAAGGAAGGATTGATTGTGCCATGACAAAATGTCAAACGGCTGTTCTTTAAAAAAAACAATCAACACTATTGTATAATTGTAAACAGCAAGATAAGGATGTATTTATTTGTTTGTTTAAATTCTAAGTGTAGGTGAAGCGAACCAAATTTCATAGGAATTAATGTAAAGGATTTCGCACTATACTCCTTTAAAAAAAAAACTTCCCACACATTTTTACATGTGTTGTTATGAGTTTACACATAATGAAAGTCACAATGATAATAGCCTTTCTGTAGGAAAGATACCAAATTTTGAACATTTTGAACAAGGTTTTTTTTGGGGGGGAAGTGGGGGACAAGGGTATTGTAAAGAATGCTGAAACCTATTGCTAAACCCTGTGCAGCTGTTGCCAGGGGCTGAAATGGAAACACAAGCAATGAAATCTCTAATTCTTTCAATAAAACAAACTAGTCCAAGTCAGCTATCTAATGCAGCTCAAAAAGTCGATGCCTCAATGGGTTAGAAAGATGTTGCAATCTTCTAAAGCAAAGATCTGAATTAAGAATCCCTCCACACTTCTGCACAACAAAATGTCACTCACCAGCAAACGATGTAACATCATTCTGAATCATTGTTAGTAATAGAAATTACCACCAGTATATTGTGATGCTATGGTTGAGGAATGGACATAATGGCTCAGTGGCTAAGACGCTGAGCTTGTCGATCAGAAAGGTCGGCAGTTTGGCAATTTGAATCCTTAGCGCCACATAATGGAGTGAGCTCCCATTACTTGTCCCAGCTTCTGCCAACCTAGCAGTTCGAAAGCATGTAAAAGTGAACGTTGAAAAATAGGAATCACCTTTGGTGGAAAGGTAACGGTATTCCTTGCGCCTTCGGCATTGAGTCATAGCAATAGCAGTTATAGCAGCTAGACTTATATACCGCTTCATAGGGCTTTCAGCCCTCTCTAAGCGGTTTACAGAGTCAGCATATTGTCTCCAAAACAATCCAGGTCCTCATTTTACCCACCTCGGAAGGATGGAAGGCTGAGTCAACCCTGAGCCGGTGAGATTTGAACAGCCGAACTGCAGAACTGCAGTCAGCTGAAGTGACCTGCAGTGCTGCATTTAACCACTACGCCACCTCATGCTGGCCTCATGACCATGGAGACGTCTTCGGACAGTGCTGGCTCTTCAGCTTTGAAACAGAGATGAGCACTGCCCCTAGAGTTGGGAATGACTAGCACATATGTGCGAGGGGAACCCACAGATGTTATAGGACTCCAGTGTCCATCATCCTTGTGCTTATATTTTCCGGACTTCCATGTTCTAAGTGTTTCTTTTTTTAATGAGTGGTACTTTTGCAATAAGCAGAGAGAAAATACAAGAGTAATTAAAAATATTTATTGGGCTTCTTTACTACAATCAAAACAATCCTTTTCAAAAAAGACAAATATGTTAATGTTTTACATGAATTTTATTCTATATTAATTAGGGATTTTTTTCTCCATCAAGCTCCATGAAACAGTTGAAATAGCAATGTCAACAACCGTTAATATGATTAAAACTGCATCCTTAATAAGATGTGTATCCTAACTTGTATTAATGTTTATTTTAGAATGCTTTCATGTTGCCTTGCCATCTGTTTCTTGCTTTTTATGGTACCTAAATTCTACAGTCATAAGACCCAAGGGGATTCCCCCCCCCCCATCTAACGATATAACTTAGGCTGTGATGCTCATTCGAAGTTATGCTTTAAGTGGAAAAATGTTCCAAGATTTCTTTTTTAAAATAATAATAATCTCAAAGTACTCGTGCAAACCCAAGTCTCCTTATAAATGTCACTCACTGAGTTAGAGAGAAAACAACTATCAAGAAATAATATATTTTTTATTTATGTAAAAGAAAAGAAAACCGAATATGCACTGTGCCTTCTGAAGAACACTAAAGAATCAGTGAAATGATGTTCTCATTATTTCTCATGATAGCAGTGTTCCAATATCTCAAGGGTTGCCACAAAGAAGAGGGAGTCAAGCTATTTTCCAAAGCACCTGAGGGCAGGACAAGAAGCAATGAGTGGAAACTAATCAAGGAGAGAAGCAACTTAGAACTAAGGAGAATTTTCCTGACAGTGAGAACAATGGATCAGTGGAACAACTTGCCTCTAGAAGTTGGGAATGCCCCAACACTGGAAATTTTTAAGAAGAGATTAGATAACCATTTGTCTGAAGTGGTGTAGAATTTCCTGCCTAGGCATGGGGTTGGACTAGAAGACCTCCAAGGTCCCTTCCAACTCTGTTATTCTATTCTATTCTATTCATTTAGAAAAGGAATCTTTTGTAGGCTTTCTTTTAAATTGGCTAAACTTGGAATGCTATTTTAATCTAAGAATTTGCTGCAACTCTATCAAAGCTATACTATAAAAAGAAGATGGGAATTAGGCAAGATGAATAACTGGAGTAGGGATTTTTGTTTCCCTTTTATGTCCTGGTTGAACAACCCATCATCTCTTCTAGATTTAGGTGAGCTAAACCCCTTAAAAATCTGACTACATCGTTTTCTAATAAAGGTCAGGGAAATAAATATTCCAAAATATACTGCCTACAGTTCTTTCTGCAACAGGATAGCTAATGTTGTAGAATTCTCTCGCACATTTAGATAATACTATAAAATATGGGTCTTCCCTTCAGCCGCTATTGGGTATGTAAATAAGGAGAAGGTGTTGAACTTTCTTCAAAATTTGCTTCTGCCTGCCTCGGTGACCTATTTCAGAGAAGTTAGTGGTCTACAGAGAAGGTTTAGGTTTAGGTTTAGGTTTATTGGGATTTATATGCCGCCCTTTTCCCTGAGGGGACTCAGGGCGGCTTACAACCACAAGGGAGGGGAGTGCAAGGTCAAAAACAAAACAATATGTGAACAAAGAAAAAATGGTAAAACACAACTTTCATTCAGCAATCAAACACTCGGGCGGGTAAATTGGAAGCCTATCCCCAGGCCTGCTGGGAGAGCCAGATCTTGAGGGCTGCGCGGAAGGTCTGGATAGTGGTGAGGGTACGGATCTCCATGGGGAGCTCGTTCCACAGGGTCGGAGCAGCAACAGAAAAGGCTCTCCTCCGTGTGGTCGCCAGTCGGCATTGACTGGCAGATGGGATTCGGAGGAGGCCCAGTCTGTGCGATCTAATTGGTCGGTTTAGGGAGGTAATCGGCAGAAGGCGGTCTCTCAAGTACCCAGATCCACTACCATGGAGTGC
Organism: Thamnophis sirtalis; assembly: GCF_051295495.1. Lineage (NCBI taxonomy): Eukaryota > Metazoa > Chordata > Lepidosauria > Squamata > Natricidae > Thamnophis > Thamnophis sirtalis. Next base: position 11,109,208 of record NW_028261392.1, read on the forward strand.
TTTAAAGATGGTCATCAATACCCTGAAGCGCACCCGGAGACCAACAGGTAGCCAGTGCAGCTCGCGGAGGAGAGGTGTAACGTGGGCGAACCGCGGTGCGCCCACTATCACTCGCGCGGCTGCATTCTGGACTAGCTGCAGTCGCCGGATGCACTTCAAGGGCAACCCCATGTAGAGCCCATTGCAGTATTCCAGTCTAGAGATCACAAGGGCTTGAGTGACTGTTGTGAGAGCCCCCCGGTCTAGGTAGGGCCGCAACTGGCGGACCAGGCGAACCTGGGCAAATGCCCCCCTGGTCAAAGCAGGCCAAAGCATTCCTCTCTAAAATAACGTTTGAAAGCATACTTGAGGTCCCTTCTCTCTCTCTCTCTCTCTCTCTCTCTCTCTCTCTCTCTCTCTCTCTCTCTCTCTCTCTCTCTCTCTCTCTCTCTCTCTCTCTCTCTCCCCATGATTTCTTGCTTTTTAGTAAATGCTTCTGGAAGTACATTCTTTCTATGTTCCTTTGAGAGTCAATGGAGTAGACAAGGCTGACCTTCCTACAGGTTGCAAGCATGGATGTCATCATGACTCATTGAAGTCCCCGGTTTCTACATAGTCACAAGCAGAGATGGGTTTCATATAATTTCATCACCGGTTTGCCACACACCAAAAATATGCTCACACGCCTTCCGCACATGCATGTGACCTTCTACTTATATACTTTGCTCACATGTGCAGCTTGCATGCATGCACACGGCTTAGAAAACATGACTAAATAGGATGGCATAGCACCAGGGCAGGTAGGTGGGGGGCAGTCCCGCTCACAGGTCACCCAAACCAATCCAAACCATCTGACTACCATCACTGATGACAAGGAACTAAGTTCAACCTCCCTTGAATTTCCTTGATCCTTATTTCCGAGCCGAGGTGGCGCAGTGGTTAGGGTGCAGGCCACTTCAGCTGACTGTTATCTGCAGTTCAGCGGTTCTAATCTCACCGGCTCAAGGTTGACTCAGCCTTCCATCCTTCCGAGGTGGGTGAAATGAGGACCCAGACTGTGGGGGCGATATGCTGACTCTGTAAACCGCTTAGAGAGGGCTGAAAGCCCTATGAAGCGGTATATAAGTCTAACTGCTATTGCTATTGTTATTATTTCACTCCAGACAGGTACTAACCATTGATAGTTAGTCTTCCTGTGAATAGACACACATAACAATAAATTAGACCTTCATGGGCAGACCTGATCTTTTGTGACTGACCTTGGGACAACACATTCTTCTCGTGTGTTTTATAACAGTAGTCCTTCCTCGTCGATGTTGGAAAAAGCGAGGAATACACATTTTTTTAAAAAATAAACCCAATAATGACTAGTGTTGAAATCTCTTTCTCTCAGAAATCTGTACTGTTAAGTATGGTTGGCTATATGCTCTACTTTAAAAAAAACATAGATACAATATGTTCCCCACAATATAAAAGAGAGAGAAGAGGATGGCATCTCTTTCTTGTTATTGAAGGATAGCCAATATAATTTTTGAACTTCTTGACAGCTGCATTGCTTTTTAGCACCACAAAACAGCCATCGTACGGGTGAATTCATTTAGAAATGTTCTTTCATCTAGGCTCACAAAGCAAAAGCTTTTCCTGTCATCCTTTTATGACAGGTTGACCAGGGGAGGAAAAAAAAAGATATTGCAGCAGAAAATGAAGTACAAATAAATGTTAGGTGGATGGATGTGCTCTTACAAATGGGCCTTGAGATAAATGTTAACAGCAGCATATAACTTTCCTATCATAAAATTGACAGTGATTATGGTAAGATTGAGACATTCACCAACAGGTTTGCAGAGGGGCCATTTAAGAAAAGTTTGCCTTAGAGCAAATATACTCTTGAGAAATCCGACTGGTTTCTGGAATAGTTCAAAACTGAGAAATAGCTTAAATCCCCTAAAAAAAAAATAGTCATGTTGCTCTAATGAGCAATATTTTTGGTGCAGCTACATCAAGCTTTTGCCTGCATTAGGTCTGCCGACATCAGGATTTGAAAGAATCTTGGCAGCCCTGAAAGGATTATACCCAACTCCCAAAGCCTATGTTTTGGATTTTCCTTGACATGATAAGGTAATGATGATGATGCAGTATAATATTTCATAAGATTGCAGTGCCCTAGTGGTTAAGACATGGGGCTTGTTGATTGGAAGGTTGGCAGTTCAAGACCCAAGTACTGCATGAAGGGTTGAGCTCCCATTCCTTGCTCCAGCTCCTTCCAATCGAGCAGTTTGAAAGCATGCAAATGCAAGTAGATAAATAGGTACCACTTCAATGAGAAGGTAACAACATCCCATGTCTGTTGGTGTATAGTCATGAAAGCCACGTGACCATGAGTTGTATTCACTTACTTTCCCTACCATGAGTGTGTGTCAGCTGTTCTTCCTCCCCACTTATCTCAGCCTCCAAAGCAGCTGCCTCTTTGGTGGCTGGGAAATGTTGGATGGTCCTGGCTCTATCTCTGCATCCAAGACAGAATTGCCATCAGAGCCTTCCCCAGTCTCCAGAACTGGCCCAAGTTCTTCCCCAACCTCCTCATTGTCTGAGTCTGCCGCCAGCTCTGCTGGCAGCTGGCTGGCCACAACAGGATGATTGTCTTGTAAATCTTAGATTTAAGATGGGTTGGCACTCATCTGTCACATAACACACTAGTGAGTTCTCACTAAAGCATCCAGGCTGCATTCACCCTTGCTTGCAACTCACCAATGATGTCACCATTGTGTTGGAGATGAGATCCCAAATACTGAAAAATGTCCATCTTCTTTAGGTTTTCTCCATTGGTTTGAAATAAATTTGTTTTAATGCATTTCCATTATTTAAATTGTATTGTGACACACCGTGACCTTTTAAAAAGGATGTGTTGTGGTCTGCTAGTGGCCTGCAGAGCTGGCAGCAGAGTCGGACAGTGAGAAGGTTGGGGAGGAACATGGACCAGTCCTGGAGTCTGGGGAAGGCTTGGACGAGGGCTTTGCCTCAGAGGCAGAGAAGGGAGCAGGGCCATCTGAGAGTTATGTGCTCCTTCTGGAGCCTCCAGGGTCGAACATCAGTGAGGCAGAGGAATAGGCTCCCCCTCTTCCCAGTGCACACATGCGCAGAGCTGCCAAAAGGCAAAAACAGTTAAGACAGAAGGAACGACTCTGGAGTAAGGCTTGGAGGTGATTGGTCTCTCCCATAGGACATAAAGGAGGAGCAAAAGCATGTGAGCCTTTGCAGGAAGCAACTTGGTTCATGCTGGTCAGTTTACTTTCTGAAACTCCATTTTGACTCCTTTCTTCATGTGACCTTGCCAAGCTAATTGCCAATTAAGTCATTGGCAGCATTTCAAGGAAGATAAAGGTGGGTGCTTATCAGCCTTATCCTGAAAGACTTTGGCAGCCTACTGTAGGACTCTTTACAACTATTTGGGACTCATTATGGGCTGGGAATGAACATAATTCACAGCCTTTGAAATAAAAAGAGGGTTTGGGGGACTAAGTGTGTGCTTTTTACTGTATCAGGAAACCGAGGTCAAAACAGGATGAGATTAAAATCAAATTAACAATGGTAACCGCCCCACCCCATTACTCACTGTATTAGGAGATCATTCTGATTTGAGGACTGCTCAGTCAGCTGCTGAAATCCAATATCCTCACATCTTTCTAATTCAGAGTATTTTCGTGTGGTTGAGCCTTGTTGGAACAGATGGGTTGCCATGTTCGCAACATACAGGAAAACAGATTTAGATAGAAGCTATAGGAAGGAACAGAATCAGCATGAAAGAGTTTCTATCCATTTGATCCAGCTTGATAAAAGGAAATAACCATCCTGGATTATCTGACTTTATCTCAACATCTGGGATTTCCCCGAAATCTGCTGTTTGTACCTAATGATGATTGGCCTGTGAAATTGTTTGTGGAAATGATAATATATATATAATCCAAAGAGTCAACAGTGAATTGAATGAGCCCTTATAGCAGGTATTCTATATCTTTTATTTAGATAAAATATGCAACAGAGAACAATTAACTTTAAGAGGATCAAGTGCATGTGGAAAGGATGATTATCAGAGGTGAATGAAGCTAAGGAAGTGTTTTGCAGATGTACTGCATTTAAATTAATAAAAACTCATTAGGTTTTATGTTTGCCAATAATGGCTGGAAAAGTTACCATACATTGTAAGAACAATTACCCAGATCTTCACTGTCTCATTAGGTTTGTCATACTGTTTTCATTATAATACATTAGAACTTGTAAGTGAGCCTTCACTAATGACATATTGTTCCAATTCGTCTTTCAGCAGGCTCTAAGATATTTTAGTATTTGTGTTATAAGCCAGCAGGTGTCTTCACTTTGCATTTTTCTCCCAATCAGTTTTATACACAGACCTCCAGAAAAGGGGGGGGGGGAAGAATGTAAAAGGATTTTTCCCGTCACAAAAAAATGAGCCTGATTAAAGTAAAACAATACAGACCATTTTTATGTTTTTGAGGTTAACACAAAACATTTTTTTTAAAAAAAAACCTTTTTACTGCTCTTCGTCCTTGTCCAAAAATACAACAGCATTTAATGTGCATAAGTAACCTTCAGGAATAATAATAACAAAAAAGAATTGAAGGATTTACACAAACAAATGAAATTGATTTGAATATCTAAGGCATTAGGCACTTCAGCGAGAATAATCATGAGTTTAACTAAAGCTACATCTTCAAATCTCTTAATATTTTACAATGCCTAGTTAGCACTCTTATAGCGGTACCTAGGGGCGGTATTCACTTAATTTCCCTACCGGTTCACAAAAATGAGTGTGCATGGCCATGCATGCACTCTGCCTTTGATCACGCACACGGCTTGCACGCATGTGCGCAGCTTGAAAACATGCATAAATAGAACGGCATAGAGCTGGGACAGTTGAGCAGGGATTTCCACTACCACTTCGGATGAATGGGTATGAACTGGCGGAATACCACCGCTGGAGGTACTGTGTATTATCCGGACCGAACACCGCATAGGGAATAAGAATGATTTTCCCTGTGCACTTCTGGAATTCTCCAGTTTTTCTTATTTTCCTCCCCCAAAACTAAGGTGTGTCTTATATTCCGGAATGTCTTATACTCCAAAAAAATATGGTAGTTATTGGTTTTCCACGTTTGTAAATTGGAAAGCCGGCAGTTAAAATGATAATGAGTTCCATCCTTAGCAAGATACACACCTCCATAATATGTGAAACCCAGAAGATAGATTATTCAATCAGCCACCATTAAATCTGGAGGTAATTTAAGATTAGGAAGAGTTACTATCAGCCATAAAGTAGATAGAACGTGCCAACACATTCCAAAACTGGTAGGATTAGTGGGCTGGGAGAGGAAAATATGGATAGAAAATAAATTCATATCATGAATATTAACAAATTGTCTTCCTCCTCACTATCACAACCAAATCAGTGGTGGGATTCAATTTTTTTTTACTACCGGTTGTGTGGACATGGCTTTGTGGGCATGGTAGGGGAACGTTACTGCAAAATCTCCATTCCCTCCCCACTCCAGGTGGGGGGAAGTTAACTGCAAATTCCCCATTCCCTCCCCACCCCACTAATCTGCTTTCCAGCTCCATTATCCTATTCAGGGCAACAAAAGAAGAGGCTGAGAGGCAACAGGGGCGGGGCCAGCCTATTTGCCGGTTCTCCAAACTACTCAAAATTTCCACTACCGGTTCTCCACAACCTGTCAGAGCTGGCTGAATACCATTCCTGAACCAAATTGGGTTGGACTAGAAGACCTCCAAGATCCCTTCCATCTCTATTCTGTATTGCATTACTGTATGGTACTGTTTTCTGCAAGATGAGATTTTTGAATCTCCTTTTAGAGTGACATTATCTGTTAAATATGGCTGAAGTGCATTTATATATTTTTTTTCTTCTCCTACTTATTATAACTTTCTCAAGTCCCATAAGGCCTCCTGGGCTACTTTTATGCTATTTTCTTGACATATTTTTCCCTCTCCCTCTCCCTCTCTCTCTCTCCATATTAAGATGTGGATAGATTTTAATTAATGCCTTTCATTGTGGACCAAGTTTCGTCAAGATTTTATTAAAGGAAGGAGGGAGATGGGAGAGGGAATCTGCTCAGCCAGCAAAATTTCCTTCGTTTTCTGTCCAAAAGGGGAAGGAGTCCATTATTTATTCAGACAATGAATTAGAAAGTTAAAAATAATCTGGTCCCATCTTTTTCAGGTTGTTACAGAACAAAACAATTAACAGCTTAATGCCTACTGCATTTTCAGGTTTTGGTAATGGGTGCATTTTATTTGGAGCAAGATCAAGCAATTTATTTCCATTTTATTTAAGAATCGGTTCTTGGCCCTGAAGATAAAAAGTTTGAAAAAGAAATCGCTCCAGAATATGATTGAACAATGTGGAACCACCAGATTGGTTTGTTTGGGCCCCAAATTTCTTCTTCTTTTTCCCCTCCTGACATAATTGTGGCAAATTATTGGCCTCGTTGTCTATCATTTTGAAGAAAGAAACACAAGGAAAATGATGCTGGAAGCCCAAAAATAGGCTTAATATAATTAATGTAATTAATTCTAATACAGTTAACCAAGAAAAAACAGACAAGCCTATTTTATAGTTTTCTCAGGTGTTCTAATATTTATTTCATTGATGTTCATTTTCTGATGTTCTTGAAAAAGCTTATTCTTTCTCTTTGTACGTAAGCGCCTTAGAGGTGGGTTCCTGCCAGCATTACTGTTGGTTTGGCATGCAAAAATTTTCTGTGTGCGCTCTTGGTTCGCTTGCATGCACACATGTGCATTTGCACATAAAAAGATCTGCACTTGTGCACAACATTAGAAAAAGAAGAAAAAATACATTTTTGCAATGAAGATTAGTCTGCGCATGCACAGAACAGAAAGTCAAGATGGCAGCCCCAAGGATAGAACCAGTTCAGGCCCGTATCAGGCCAAGTTACTATCTACTCTGCAGAACTGGTCCGAACCAGTAGGAACCCACCTCTGAAGTGCCTGCATGTGTTTGTCAGAGAAGGAAGGGAGAGAGGAAGCAAGAGGGGAGGGAGGGGCGGGAGAGAGGAGGGAGGGAGGGAGAGGGGAGTGGAGGGAGGGAATGGAGAGGGGAGAATAGAGGGAGGGAGAGGAGAGGGGAGGGAGGGAAGAAAAAAGGAGGGAGGGAGAGTAGAAAGGAAGAAGGGAGGGAGGGGGAGGAGAGGGGATGGGAGGGAGGAAGAAAAGGATGGAGGGAGAAAAGAAGGAAGGGAGGCAAGAGAGGAGGGAGGGAGGAAGAGGAAGGGAAGGAGGGAGGGAGGGAAAGATGGAGGGAGGGAGAAGGGAGGGGAGGGGAGGAAGGAAGGAAGGAAATCATTTTCTGAAACCTGGATGGTTCTATTTTATTAGTTTTCAATACATATTTTAAAATCATTTCATTTTTTTTTACCAAAACCACAGGAAACTTTCCTGAAAAACTTTAGGTGCAAGGATGTGATATCGATCTAACGGTCTCCTTCGCATGAATTTTCCCATTCATCAGGATTGCTTATTAAGGTGCAAATGTAAAAGCAACTAATTAGATAATCATATTTATCCAAGGACATGAACTCTCTTCCCTTTCATAAAGCCAGATCCATGTTATATTTTAACTGGGCGTTTATTGTGTCTTGTTTAGCAGATTTTACATTTTATGTTTGTTTTCTGTCCCCCCTCCCCCCCTGTATGTTTTAGTCTTTCTGTCTGCTGGTTAATTTCTAGCTATTCTGGAGGTGAACCTTGTGTGATTTACTCAGTTTACTTAGCAGTTAATCAACTGTAGGAAAAACACAGAGCAATTTGTTTCTTACAGATTGTACTTCTGAAGTATGTTTGGAATGTTTTCTTAATTTACAGCGTATTTTTCTTTATCTTCTTTCCTGGATGGCAGTCTGGCTTGTTGAAGCTGCTCTCTTTGCTCTTATAAATCCTTTCTCAGTTGCATTTTTCCCAGTATAAATGACTCCGGGCACATCTTTTTTTATGGCTAAACTCTTGAATGTATGTGTGTGTGTTTTTTAGTTCTATGGAATATCAAATCATTCCAATATGTTAGCTGTTTCCATAACACTTAATCAACGTAAGGGGTTTTGCTCTCATTCTTCAGAGGCTAAAATAGCCTGAATTCATTAGCAAATTATAAGCGATGGAATCAGAAGAAATTCAGTGGGGATTGAAGAATAGCTGAAGGCAACACTCTTTATAGCATGCCAGATAGACAGACATAATGGAACAGTGGACAATGAACGGGAGCTGATGGTTAATTTAAGGAACTGTATTCAGTCACTAAAAGGGATACGGTGGCTTAGTGGCTAAGACGCTGAGCTTGACGATCAGAATGGTCGGCAGTTTGGTGGTTCGAATCCCTAGCGCTGCATAATGGAGTGAGCTCCCATTACTTGTCCCAGCTTCTTCCAACCTAGCAGTTCTAAAACATGTAAAAATGCAAGTAGAAAAATATGAACCACCTTTGGTGGGAAGGTAACAGCGCTCCATGCGCCTTTGGTCATGCTGGCTACATGACCATGGAGATGTCTTCGGACAGTGCAGGCTCTTCCTCTTTGAAATGGAGATGAGCACTGCCCCCTAGAGTCAGGAATGACTAGCACGTATGTGCGAAGGGAGCCTTTACTTTTTACCTTTTTACCACCCTATATAAATTATACTCATCCCAGCACAAATATGGGTGCCAGTATGAGGAAAATGCTGTTCTTTCTCTTTGGGTTGATAAATTAAGACATAGAGTCTTAGAAGACATCAAAGCAAAGGGGAAGAGGATAGAGGAGAAAACTGGTTAATGATAATAAAATATATTTTCTTGCCAAACATCACAATAGCATTTCATACTATAGAATACTCAATTGCAGGAAAAGGCTGGACAATGGCACCACGTGAAGCTTGTTTTTTAGAAGATGGGAGTTACCTTGACAAAGACAAGTAGGGATATGACATGAATGCCAAGGATGCAGGAAGAACTATTATTTTCACCAACTTGAGTAAGAACAGCAATGGTTTTAGTGGACTCTTGAGCTTTCAGATGGACTTTATGAAAACAAATGCTTTTGTGGATTCGTAAGCTGAGATAGTACAGGCAACATGCTAACATTATATAAACCCAGTTCAAATATTTAGGTAGGAAATTATATTCTAAAATCAGATTGAAAATGAAAGCCATACATGACTATGTTTCTATTTTGGAGAACATCAAAGAGAAGTCCTTCAAGGTTGTGTGTACTATGACCCAACACTTCCCAATCTCAGCAATATGGTCAACTAGTAAAGACAAATCAACAATTTCAGGACAAGCGTTCTGATAACTGGTCTATAGCAGCAAGAAGAAATTTAGGACAGAAGAAATCCTCAGAAGAAATATGGGCTCAGTGAGAATTGATCTTGCTCAATGGTCATAGTCAAATATATTTTTGGAGAAGGAGGAGAAAATGGGAGTGGAAGAATAGAATGGGCATGGCTGATAGCCTTTTGAATAAGAGCTCTGCACTGCAGATATTTATAGGTGCCCTATCTATTCTCCATAGCATCAAGACATGGTGACATTCCTTCCATCTGCTCCACATAATTGGATGGTAATGTGAAGAAAGAGAATGCAGTGAATTTCACTGGATTTGATGAGTTAAAAATGGAGAACTAGACCTGATATGAAACCCTTCTAGGACATCTGGGGTCTGTTCCCATCATTTCTAGTTCTGTCCTAAAGCACTTATTACTGATGGCCTATATCTCTTTCTTCCTCATCCTCTAAACAAATCAGACACATGGTACAGATAAATCAAGCTCTTTACCTTTGAGTAGTTTGCTCTTCGAGAACGCAGATCCTCTTCTCTGGATGCAGCATCCTGTACGGAATGAAAAAATTGGTGAAAATTAGAAGACTGTCTATCCAGACAGATCTGATAATTTCTGTCTTTGCAAACCTGTATGCTGTCTCCGTGGAACCATGAATGTTAAAACAAGCATAAGGTGAAACAGAGGGAGGCGTCAGAAAGATCTCAGAGTTTCAGAGTTCCAAGTAATAAAGCCATAATAAATAGAACTCCAAGGCAAGTAGATTCCTCAAAGAACTGGTTTATTGGATATATTATATTGGCACAGGCTAGTGAAAACCGACTCTGAATATTCCCGTGGAAAGTAAAAGTTCTTCCCCCTCAGTGGTGGGTTTCAAAAAATTTTGGAACCTACTCTGTGGGTGTGCCCTCCTTTGTGGGAGTGGCATGCCGGCCATGTAACTTGATGGGAGTGGCTTGCCGGCCATGTGTTCTCCCTCCCCCCCCTCTCTCTCTTTCTTTTTGTCTCTCTGTTCCTTTTTTCCTTTTTTTCTTTCATCTCTCTCTCACTCTTTTTCTTTCTTTTTTCTTTCTTTCTTTCTTTCTTTCTTTCTTTCTCTCTCTCTCTCTCTCTCTCTGTGTGTGTGTGTCAGTCTGTGTGTGTGTGTGGCAGTGGTGGATTTCAAAAATTTTTGGAACCACTTCTGTAGGTGTGGCCTGCTTTCCGGGTCCACTGGTGGAACCTCTTCTAACTGGTTTGGTAGATTTGACGAATCGGTTCTACCGAATAGGTGTGAACTGGTAGGAACCCACCTCTGTTCCCCCTTCTTCAAACAATCAGGCACCATGTCAACCACTGTCTAGTAACTTGACTTCTCCTCTCTTCAACCACCTGTGGGAATGTCCTTGGTTCCCAGGAGAAAGTATTTTGTTTTGGCTACAAAACCCATCTATCTCTATCCCCCCACTCCCTATCCCTCAGCTCCAGTGTGGCAACCCTGAAGTTCACAAAATGGCCTCGCTCAGGTCAGCTTCAGGGTTGACCCAGAGATAATGTCAGGGCTCGAAGTAATACATCCACAACAAAGAGAACTCAGAGGCAGGCATTTTCCTCAAAGAACAGTTTATTGGGTTATATCACATCGGCACAAACCTGGTGAAAACCGGCTCTAAAATCCTACTGATTTTCACTTAATTAAAAGTCCAGCCAGGCCAGCTTCAAGGTTGACAGATTGCTTAAGGTGCCTTCATTTAAGAGGCCAGGTATCCCTCCATGATAATAAAGGCCAAGCTTTGGGTTTTTGCTGTCCCTTTTCTCCTTCCCTTTTTCCAATCCGATGCTTTTGATCCTGCTTACCGTTCTCCCTGTTTCTGCGGCCAACATCAGCTACTATTAAGGACTTTTCATGCGTGTAAAATAATATGATTTCACAATGATTACATATTCAGTCTACAGCTGGCTGAGTTTTTACATCTCCATTTGTCATTGACTATTGTGTCCAATTAAATGATTAGCTTTTAAAAACTGCTACACATTAAGAGAGTGAACTTGTGTTCCATTGCAGTGAGTGATGCAGAAACAAACTCATTACAGCATGTAATTCACCCATATTAAATAACAAACAGATGGCGCCTGTAAATGAGAGCTGTTTTTTCTCTTCAAAAGTGCCAGGGAAAAGGTGTTTTTATTTATCTTTGTTTCCAGCTTCTTTCTGTTTTCTTGACAAGTGGGCAGCTGGCTGCTGAGGTTTTCAATTGGTGCAGAAGAATGAAAAGCCGGTTTCCATTAATTTCCCCATAAAATAACTCTTTGAATCATTCCCTTTATAAATGCCTGTGCAGTAGCAAGCTGCTGCTTGATTAATTCACTTATTATGAAGATTTCATCTTTTATAAGAGGGCCTACAGGTAATTTATCTTGTTTAGTAAGATTAGAAAAATGTAATTATCTTGATACCTTTTGGACCCCTCTCATTTTAATTGTGTACCCATAAATTTTCAGCATTAAGATGGAATTTCGTTTCTCTGTCTTTTTTTTATTTATTTCCCGAAGCACAAATGTTCTTAACATGTGGCAGAAAATGGTATTGTAAGAGGTACATTAAAAAAAAGTTATGAATTTCAGTGTCTCGGAATTGTACCTGAAGATTCTGCTGATGGGAACAGCAATGTTGGTGACACTCCATCTATTTCTTTTGCCTTTATCAGAACTGTGTTGAAAGAAACATCTTGGTCTCCAGGAAACTGATGGATCTGCTTTATTTTCATGACTCAAAACAAAATTGGAGGTCGCCTTCGGCTGCCCTACTGAGATGAGCGAATTCCACGAATACCGCTGATGTTTACAGATCTTTACTCAGCAATTCTCAATTCTGCTTCCTTCTCTCCTTCTCATGGAAGGTTGATGATGGATCTCTTGCTTGATTTTGATTTAGGGTGGAGAATATTCTGTCTTTCTCTGGACATTCAGAAAGAAACAGCTGTGAGAACAAACCCTTTTGTCTGTTGGGTTAATTGTTCTAACTGTCAGGAAATTTCTCCTTAGTTCTAAATTGCTTCTCTCTTTGATTAGTTTTTACCCATTGCTTCTTGTCCTACCCTCAGGTGCTTTGGAGAATAGCTTGACTCCCTCTTCTCTGTGGCAGCCCCTTAGATATTGGAACATTGCTACCATGTCACTCCTTGTCCTATGTGTTGTGTTGTACTGTAGATGTGTGTGTGGTACGTCTTTTCACTCCAAAGTCCCAAACCCACCAGAAGTGAAATGAAGGACCAAGTTATTTTAAGTAGCAAGCCTGACCTAGAAGTTCCTGGAACTTTCCTTCTCACCAGGAAACATCTCATTAGGGAGAGAATCACCCTAAAATGATCTTTGCTGTTTTCTCTTTAGGAATTCCCATGAGCCCCTGTTCTGTAAAAAGAAAGCAAGTTAGTTATTTTGGTTTCCATCCCATCATGTTCAGGACAATTGATTTGGAATAATCTGTCAGGAAAAAAAAGCTGTGACAGGTTTAATCTGTGTAGGAAATTCAACAATGCTAGTGAAGTCTATAACAATCACATTTCTTTGCTTCTGAAAATCAGATTACTTCAAAGCATGCTTTATGTTCATGTTTTGAGTTCACAAACCAGCATTTGGCAAGTAGAGGCTGATGCACATGATTAGAAAGCATTATTGCATTAGAGCTGTAATTTTCAAAACCATCGCCTCCTACACTATATAGAGGTGCAAGAGATTAAAAGAAATTGATTTTGATTTTTAGAGAAATGAACTGATTGTATTCTGAAACACAAAATGATGCACCTTGTAAACATCTACTTCTTCATTGCATGAAAGTATGACAGTATACTTTAGTCCCTGGGAGACATGGGCAAAAATGCAAATGTCCAACTATGATTGAAAAATAGTATCTTCTTTTTCCTACAGAAATCTTCAGGGATGTTTGTTTATTTATTTATTTATTCATGTATTTATTTATTTATTTATTCATTCATTCACTCACTCATTTACTCATTCATTCATTCATTCATTTATTTCATCAAATTTGAATTAAATAACAGATATAAGTATAGACATGATTATGAATACATGAAATGAATATGAATGCAAGGGAATATTAGGACAGGGACGGTAGGCACGCTGGTGTGTTTATGCACACCCCTTACGGACCTCTTAGGAATGGGGTGAGGTCAACAGTAGGCAGTCAAAGGTTAAAGTTGTGGCGGGTTGGGGAAGAAAAAAACCACAGTCAGGTAGAACATTCCAGGCATTGACCACTCTGTTGCTGAAGTTGTATTTTCTACAATCGGGTTTGGAGTGGTTAACCTTGAGTTTGTATCTATTGTGAGCTCCTGTGTTGTTGTGGTTGAAGCTGAAGTATTCATTGACAGGTAGGACATTGTAGCAGATAATGTTATGTACCAAGCTTAGGTCGGATCGAAGACGGAGAAGTTCTAAATTGTCTAAGCCCAAAATTTCAAGTCAGCTGGCGTAAGCTATTCTGTTGCAAGCAGAGAAGTGGAAGACTCTTCTCATGAAATACCTCTGGACTTGTTCGATTGTATTTATGTCTGGTATGCAGTGTGGGTTCCCAGACAGATGAGCTATATTCAAGAATTGGTCTAGCAAAAGTTTTGTATGCTCTGATCAGCAGTACTATATTACCAGAGAAGAAGCTTCACAAGATTAGGTTAACAACTCTTAATGCCTTTTTGGCAATGCTGTTAACAGTGAGTTCTGGCACTTAGATTATTTGAGATGAGTACTCTAAGGTCCTTGACTGCGTGGAGGTCATCTATGACAGTGTTTCTCAACCTTGGCAACTTGAAGATGTCTGGACTTCAACTCCCAGAATTCCCCAGCCAGCATTCGCTGGCTGGGGAATTCTGGGAGTTGAAGTCCAGGCATCTTCAAGTTGCCAAGGTTGAGAAACACTGGTCTATGAGGTCATATCTTTGCTTTAAACAATCCTCAGGTTTTGCCTCCTTCAAGTTTTAAATATCTCCAAATATTCAGTTATGTTCTTCTTGCTGGCAGACAAAGAATGAAGCTACAGCTTTCCTTCGAAATGTTTCGGTGTACCAAAGAAGCATTCCTTCAGCAAAAAGATATTTAGAATGCCAAGACAGCTTCTTATCCTTTGCAACACTTCAGCTACACCATTGTATTTCTTACTATTAATATTAAAGCTTGTGAGATGCAGTTGGGCACCGTACATTCGGCTAGTCGAAGTTCTAAGCAGTGAGAAAATTCATAAGCGCTCTCTCTCTCTCTCTCTCTCTCTCTCTCTCACACACACACACACACACAAAGCTGTAAATTGAGGAGAGCACAGGAGAAAGAAATGAGCACAGATGGCTGGAATATTTCAAGTCAGGTGAGAATAGCAATTGTGACAAAGCATGATCCAGGAGACCTTTGTCAGCAATCGCCCATCTGAATTCTGAAAAGGTGACTAGCTCATTAGGCAGATTGAAGAACAGCCCTCGGTGACCTTGTAACAAACCCAGGACTGCAGATCTGCTTCGCCTGCACATAAACCAGCCTTGGTAGCTCTGAGGTTTTATGTGTGCCAGGTGTTCTTGGAAATTCAGCCAGGAATATGTAATTTTTATTCCCATGGAGGAGTGCGCGGCAGAGGAGGTGTGAGATCTTTGTCTACCAGAATTCTCTCCTCTCATCTCACTTTCACAAATTCGGAAGGGGTGGGGTTCCGTTTTGCCAATGATCGGGACGCTTTGAAAGCTTCAGATTAATAGAGTTGGCAGGGACCTTGTAGGTCATCTAGTCCGACCCCCTGCCCAAGCAGGAGGCCCTACACCCTTTTTGACAGATGGCGGTCCAGTCTCTTCTTGAAAGCTTCCAGTGATGAAGCTCCCACAACTTCCAAAGGCAACTTTCTGTTCCATGGGTTGATTGTTCTCACTGTCAGAAAATTTCTAGGTTGAATCTCTCCTTGACCAGTTTCCATCCATTATTCTTTGTTTGGCCTTTGGATGCCTTTTGAAAACAGCTTGACCTCTACGTCTCTGTGGCAGTCCCTCAAATATTGGAAGACTGCTATCATGTCTCCCCTGGTCCTTCTCTTCACTAGACTAGCCATGCCCAGTTCCTGCAACTGTTCTTCATATGTTTTAGTCCCCAGTCCCTAATCATCCTGGTTGCACTTTTTCTAGAGTCTCAACATCTTTTTATAGGGTGGTGACCAAAACTGGATGCAGTACTCCTTATACCAAGGCATTATAAAATGGTATTAGTACCTCACTTGGTCTTGATCCCTGTTAATGTGGCTAAAGATTGCATTGGCTTTTTTTGCTGCCGCTGCACACTGCTGGCTCATATTTAGTAGCTAGTTGTCCACTGAGACTCCAAGATCCCTCTCACAGTTGCTGCTATTAAGCCTGGTTTGTATGTGTACTTTTAGGTTTTCTTGCCTAAGTGTAAGAGTTGACTTTTCTCTACGTTGAATTGCATTTTGTTAGATAGGGCCCAGTGTTCCTAGTCTATCAAGATCCTTCTGGATCTTGAGCCTACCTTCTAGGACAGTGTTTCTCAACCTTGGCAACTTGAAGATGTCCAGACTTCAACTCCCAGAATTCCCCAGCCAGCGAATGCTGGCTGGGGAATTCTGGGAGTTGAAGTCCGGACATCTTCAAGTTGCTAAGGTTGAGAAACACTGTTTTAGGGTGTTAGCTATTCCTGCCAGGACCCTGAACCAATAACAGGATCAGACCTTGGATGATTTTTTTTAAAAAAAATAACCTTCCAAAATATAAATGATGACATATAATGTTCCATTTTCATCTCTGTGAGATGGTGTTCCATTTTGCTGTTTTCCTGGAGCGCTTTTAATACACCCCACCCCTCTTACATGTATTGGAGATGAGAATATCAGAATAGAGAATAGAGATGGAAGGTACCTTGGAAGTCTTTTTTCCCAACCTCTTGCTGAAGCAGGAGATCTTGCTCAAGCTGGATGGCCAGGCTGAACCCAAGGGAGGAATCATAAGTCATGAGTCCCTGTGCGGTCTGCAAGAGATCTAAGCCCAGCCAACTTTGAATGCCTTTCTTATCTCCCGCTCATTTTATTTTTACCATTAGATGGTCAGATTCTTGTAGAGAGCTTAAGTTTACAATAAATTTTTATACCCATTTGAACTGTCTGAATCGCCTGATTTCCCCTGAACTTGACAACATGGTTTTAAGCAGTGGTGGGTTTCAAAATTTTTTAGAACGTCTTCTGTAGGTGTGGCCTGCTTTGTGGGAGTGGCTTGCTGGCCATGTGACAGGGTGGGAGTGGCTTGCTAGCCATGTGACATGGTGGGCGTGGCCAACTTGTAAAATGTGGTGAAACTCACTTAACAACGCTCTTGCTTAGCAATCAAAATGTTGGCTCAGAAACTCTAGTATTTGAAGCATGCAAGTCTTAAAGCTGTCAAGTTACAAGACCCTTGCATCCCTAACCCTTTAGGAAAAAAAACCCAGGGGTATTCAAAGTTGACAGCTTTAAGACTTGTGGACTTCAACTCCCAGAATTCCTCCTCCAGTCATGTTGACTCAGGAACTCTGGCATTGAAGTGTGCAAGTCTTAAAGCTGTCAAGTTACAAGACCCTTGCATCCCTAACCCTTTAGGAAAAAAAACCCAGGGATGTTCAAACTTGGCAGCTTTAAGACTTGTGGACTTCAACTCCCAGAATTCCTTCTCTTGCTCTTCATCTTGATGATGTGTGGACGAGTGGGGGGAGGGAGCTGGAACCGGTTCTAAACGGCACTGTAGATTTTTGGAACCTCTTCTATAGAAGAGGTTAGAACTGGCAGGAACCCACCTCTGGTTTTAAGAGAGTTAGGATCATATGTAGTCCTACAGAAAGCTCACCCTCTTATTCTTATTTTTTTTTCTATATGAAAACAGTCAACCTTCATTTTAGTTCTGTACTGTATGGACAGCTATGGCCAAATTATAATTGCGAAAAAAATATTGATTGTGTTTGCATGTGTATTTGTGTGCATGTGTGGGCATAGGCTTTTGTGCGTGCATACACACACATACACGCAGAGAAAGATTCAAGAGAGAATAAGGAAACAAAAGAGGGAAATAAAAAGGGATTAAAAATAGAGTTCAAATGAATAAATAGGGAATTAACACATCACAGCAATTAAAGTTTTTCAATATTTCTTTAACTGATTCTTAGTCACTAAGTCCATTACAATGCTTCAGAAAATAGAAATCAGTAATTATCTCTAAACAGAATGTTTGCAATTATCAGCAGTCCTATTAATACAAGCCATAAAGATTTAGCAAATGTCAGCAAACCGAATTATTGAAAAATCTATTTGCATGAAACAATATAAGATGCCCAAGGATGTAGCAAGATATTCTC
Organism: Thamnophis sirtalis; assembly: GCF_051295495.1. Taxonomy (NCBI): domain Eukaryota; kingdom Metazoa; phylum Chordata; class Lepidosauria; order Squamata; family Natricidae; genus Thamnophis; species Thamnophis sirtalis. Next base: position 11,126,908 of record NW_028261392.1, read on the forward strand.
CAACAGTGAAGAAGAATAAATAAGCTATAGTTTTGAGCCTTTGGAAGAGGCAGAGACTGATGACTAACTCTTCGAGCCAAGGTGGTGCAGTGGTTAAATGCAGCACTGCAGGCTACTTCAGCTGACTGCAGTTCAACAGTTCGGCTGTTCAAATCTCACCGGCTCAGGGTTGACTCAGCCTTCCATCCTTCCGAGGTGGGTAAAATGAGGACCCGGATTGTTGGGGGCAATATGCTGACTCTGTAAACTGCTCAGAGAGGGCTGAAAGCCCTATGAAGCGGTATATAAGTCTAACTGCTATTGCTATTACTGCTATCTCCCCCCCCCCCAACTTTCTCCAGCTCTCTGGTGGAGAAAAGACACCTTCACCCACCAAAGGATAGTAAAGAGTAAGCTTAAGATCTTTGATGTGGTTTCCCCCTCCTGTATTTGTCTGCTGAAATCTGATAGCTATATTGCTAATACTGTAAATAGGTAGGCTTCATTTCACAGCACACGTTGAAAATGTTCTTATCGGCTCTTATGTAACAATCAAGTACTCGCTGTAGGAGCCCTACAAATTGTTCTTTTATTCTACTTTTTCTTCATGTTTCAATTCATTGCAGAGAAAGAAAGAAAAAAGGGAAGGATCAAAGGACTGCAAACTGCTAGATTTCCCTCTCCCTCTCCCGCTTCCCCTCTCCCTCTCTCCTCTCTCCCCTCTCTTCCTCTCTCCTTTCCCTCTCTCTTCTCTCCTTTCTTTCTCCTCTCTTTCCTTCTTTCTCTCTCCCTGTCTTTCTCTGTCTCTCTCTGGGTCTCTGTCTGTCTCTGTCTTTATGTCTTTCTCTCCGACTCTCTTTGTCTCTCTGTGTGTGTATGTGTGTCTCTCTGCTTGTCTCTGTGTGTTTTTCTATCTATCTATCTATCTATCTATCTATCTATCTATCTATCTATCTATCTATCTATCTATCTATCTATCTATCTATCTATCTATCTATCTATCTATCTATCTATCCATCCATCCATCCATCCACCCACCCACCCACCCACCCACCCACCCACCCACCCACCCACCCACCCACCTATCTATCTATCTATCTATCTATCTATCTATCTATCTATCTATCTATCTATCTATCTATCTATCTATTCATTACAGCAACCCTACAAATCATTCAGAATGCCAAGTCTTTTATTCTACTTTTTCTTCAATTGCAGAAAAATGTTGTGTGTGTGTGTGTGTGTGTGTGTGTGTGTGTGTGTGTGTGAAGAGAGAGAGAGGAGAGAGAGAGGGAGGAGGAGAGAGAGACTTGTAATCCTACTTTCAAAAGTGTGTACAGTAACTCAAGCAACACTAATTATATTTTCATTAATCTTAGAGGCGAGTTTTTGCCCTAATAATTTAGCCTTTTTATGGACTAATCTGGTGTATTACATGTTCAACAAACTGTACGTACAATACAAGCAAGGTTTATTAAAATCAAATTATATCTATTCCAAATAAGGATACTCATATGCAGGCGTCTGTAAGTGCATGGAATGGGTTTTCCTTTTTCTTTCCTTTTTGGAAGTAGCCCTTGATGAGCTCAGAAAAGATAGACAAAAAGACTTTATTGTAATCAATAATGACAAGTGGTTGGGAATGAAAGGGAAAGTAAGTATCTAATCAGCATAAATTAAAATATTTTTTTTAAAAATTTTACATTTTGCGTACTTATAGTAACACCGGTATTCAAACTAGTTTGAAAGAGCCGAGGTGGTGCAGTGGGTAGAGTGCAGTACTGCAGGCCACTTCAGCTGACTGCTAGATCAGCAGTTCAGCGGTTCAAATCTCACCGGCTCGGGGTTGACTCAGCCTTCCATCCTCCCAAGGTGGGTAAAATGAGGACCCGGATTGTTGTTGGGGGCAATATGCTGACTCTGTAAACCACTTAGAGAGGGCTGAAAGCCCTATGAAGCGGTATATAAGTCTAACTGCTATTGCTATTAGTCATTATCAAATTCATGAAGATCGATCTTAATTCAGGACAAATACTAAGTCTTGAGTACAGATTGCTAGGCTGCTTTGTCATCTCATGTACACAACTAAATCAGGATGCATTACTAATCATACACAATAAATGTACATCCAATTAGAAAACAACTCACGTATCTCCACAAGAATGCAATGAGTTGAAAACAATTTTACCTTCCTTGAGTCCTTTTTATTACCTTGGAAGGACGAAATGATCTGTATTGGATCCCTATAAGTTTCTCCAGTATTTAATTATAAGTTCAATATGTCCATTTTGTCTTATTCCTGTATTAATGAAAGAACTGTCAAATTCACATTACTGTTTGCGTGTCAGATTTTTCCAACATGCCCACATTGGGAGCCGTATCTAAATGCATACAATTCTTTTTTCCATGCACTTTCCTTTATTATACAAATTTCAGAATCCAAACTCCTTAGCCAAAAATTGCAAATGCATACTACCAAAGAAATCCGATCCACATATTAATCTATGAAATGCAACTTGAGGCGAATTTTAAAGTGGAATCTCATTAACATTCTCTTACTTATTTGTCAGGATTCACCTTGGGGAAAATATGATATTTCAATATTTGCATTAACAGGCATTGATCAGAGTGACTTACCAGTTCTCCAATTTCAGTGGGTAGGGGGAAAAAAATTCTCTCCTCCTTGGGAAAAAAAAGGAATAAAGGCTTTGATACCATCTGCTATAGCTACATCTTTAGGAGAAAACACTACACAGCCCATTTTTTGAAAAATACCACAATACAAGTTCTGAAGAACCTTCATTATCGAAGCACGCATTCTTATACATTCTCAAAAGCATTGCAACATGGAAATACTTAACACATTTTTTAGTGGTTACCTTGAGGAGAAAGCCTTATAAGGAGATGGGGTCTTACTTCTCCTTTTGCTTATGGAGTACGTGTCATTAACGAACTGAACCTTGGACTTTTGACATAGGCTTTTGACATAGTAGCAATAGGAATAGCAGTTAGACTTATATACCACTTCATAGGGCTTTCAGCCCTCTCTAAGCGGTTTACGAGTCAGCATATCGCCCCCACAATCTGGGTCCTCATTTTACCCACCTCGGAAGGATGGAAGGCTGAGTCAACCTTGAGCCGGTGAGATTTGAACCGCTAAACTGCTGAACTAGCAGTCAGCTGAAGTGGCCTGCAGTACTGCACTCTACCCACTGTGCCATCTCAGCTCTTAATATAGGCTTTTGACATAGAGACATCTTGTGGTTAGGCACTGGCTTCCTGTTTCTTTTGCAAGTTCCAACTCTGTCTATGTGGCTTTTAATATAGAAGTAAAGGGGCTCTAAGAGGCTGTCCAGCCTGACCCAGTAGGTTTCACACTTAATGTCCAAATCTCACTTTACATCTGCTTTACAACCATTTGTCTGAAATGATGTAGGGTATCCTGCTTGACTGCTTGGATCTCCACAATCCCTTCCAACTTTGTTGTTCTGTTAAAATGAGAACAAAGTGTTCTCTGTATCTCTGAGCTGATATTGGTGGCTCTGCAGATGTAGGCAGTCCAGACATGATATTATCTGACCAGCTGAGTTGGAGAGATCGAACCTGCCTTTAATTTGAGAAACTGAAACCGGATGGAACAATAGAAACTAATTCTGTAAGGGCTTTGTTTGCAAGAAACAAACCAGAAAGGAAAAGCCCACACAATGCTATAATTTGGAAATCTTTATTTCTCAGAAACCAAGCTAAAAATAGGTAGGAAATGGTTGAAACAGTACTACTTTTGCTTCAAAATTAGGGGGTTGTGTGTGTGTGTGTGTAACATTGCATACATGGTGTCCAGAATAACTCAATAAAACTATGGTTATATAAAGAACATTACATTCTTGTTGTCCAAAATAGTTTAATAACAAAGCTGTTTCCTTTTTGTGCCCAGCAGAGACATTACATTTACAAATATGATGTAGGGGGGAAAAATAAAATTTGGACCAAGATTAAATTTGGAATGTTGTACATTATCTAGACAGCTATCTCCCATTCCAGCTATATTTTTCATGCTTTCCCATCATTTTATTTTTGTTTTCCCGTGAGGTTTTTTTTTTTTTTTTAATTACAAACTTTTGAAAGCATTGTGAAGTCCATTACACGGTGAATTCAGTACTCAGATAAATCCCTTACAAAATGAGAAATGTAGAAATTTGACCTTGTGTCATTGTAATTTCCGAGCTAGCAAAAAATAAACCCTTACCGAAACTTAATTGAAACAGATATTAATACAATTATGCAAAACAAATTCTGGATTCGTGGAGTCAATTTATAACATGTTCCTTTTGTAGGAGCTCGAAGGCAGGCTACCATTTTCAAATCTGTTATTCCCAGATTTGGGAAGAGAAAAGGATTCAAAGTTTCCACGTCCTGTTAGTTTAGGTGGCGCAGTGGTTAGGGTGCAGTACTGCAGGTCACTTCAGCTGACTGTTATCTGCAGTTCAGCGGTTCTAATCTCACTGGCTCAAGGTTGACTTAGCCTTGCATTCTTCTGAGGTGGGTAAAATGAGGACCTGGATTGTTGGGGGTAATATGCTGACTCTGTAAACCGCTTAGAGAGGGCTGAAAGCCTTATGAAGTGGTATATAAGTAACTGCTATTGCTATTGCTATTGCTAATATCTTAACGAACACACCATAATGACTCTTGAAATAAGCATGCTATTTGTTCCCGGCTCTAGGGGGCGGTGCTCATCTCTATTTAAAAGCTGAAGAGCCAGCGCTGTCTGAAGACGTCTCAGTGGACATGTGGCGGGCATGACTAAATGCTGAAGGCACAGGGAACGCTGTTACCTTCCCACCAAAGGTGGTCCCTATTTTTCTACTTCCATTTTTATGTGCTTTCGAACAGCTAAGTTGGCAGAACCTGGGACAATTAACAGGAGCTCACTCTGTTACACAGCGCTAGGGATTTGAACCGCTGAACTGTCGACCATTCTGATCAACAAGCTCAGCGTTTTAGCCACTGAGCCACTGCGTCTGCATGGAGCATTGAAATTCTCCACCTGCATGTATGTATAAACCCCCCACTCCCCCCCCCAAAAAAAATAGATGCACACTTTGAGCTACAATGTACAAGTCACAGCCTTACCTATTTGTGGTAGGTTTCCTGCTAACCATTTCCTGGGTTATCTTTTTTCTCTGTGTGAATGTCATTGTGTCAAAAGGAGAGGCCAATGTTTAAAGAATCTGAGACATTTTTTTCCCAGCAGTAAAAATAGTTGAGCTTCAGGAAATTTCTTTATTACTTAGTACTGTATGTTCTAATCAAGCATAAAGCAGGAAAGTGCCTACTATCAAAGGACCCATAAAAAGAGTTTATGATGTTTCAGAATCAGACAACATAAAAAGGGACATATTCAAATTAGAACCACTATTATCAAGTGCAATTGTATAAGGAATCTCCATAACAGACTTAATGTGATTAAAGAGCCAGAGTAATGGCAATATAGACAAATACTAATTAGAACATTGAAACTATTACACTTCATGTAGGAGGCGAGTTGAAGCATTCAAAGAATATTTGGCATTATGGATTTTTTTTAAAAAAAACCTCACTTTCATACCGGCTTTTAAGTTTCTCCAGCCGGAGGCTATGTATATGAACTTATGGCATATGTCAGATGTATTCAAACCATTTAAAATACTGGCCCACTGAATTTCTTATCTCCCTGCATCCAATAAAATACATTTTTTTTCTTGTACAACTGGAAGATGTTCCCAGTTGGAGGTTTATCCAAACATGTTCATTGTAATTCAATCTGTGTATTTGTGTTCATGCATGTTATCTCTTTCTGTCTCCTTAAACACACAGAAGCATCCAAGTGCATACCGGTTCCACCACAAATGCGCGAACGACAAAAGCGCGCCTGACTAAACCGCGGTGACAAAACCGCGCCGACAAAACCGCGCCGATGAATGAGCGCTGAAGCGCGCCGACAACAGCGCACCGACAGAAGCGTGCTGTAAACCTAACCCTAAACCAAACCATAAACCTAACCCTAACCCTAACCCTTACCCTAACCCTAACCCTAACCCTAACCTTAACCCTAACCCTAACCCTAACCCTAACCCTAACCCTAACCCTAACCCTAACCCTAACCCTAACCCTAACCCTAACCCTAACCCTAACCCTAACCCTAACCCTAACCCTAACCCTAACCCTAAACCTAAACCTAAACCTAAACCTAACCCTAAACCTAACCCTAAACCTTACCTTAACTTAAATCGTGCTTCTGTCAGTGCGCTTTTGTCGGCGCGCTGTTGTCGGCGCACTTTTGACATCGCGGTTTTAGCACCGCAGTTTTGTCGGTGCGGTTTTGACGTTCGCGCATTTGTCAGGTCACGGTGCATACCTACTGAAAATTCTATGTAGTAGCCGTGACCCATCAAAACCGCGTTCCACAAAACCGCGGTTGACGAAATCGCGTATGTGACGTCATCACAACACGACGAAAAAGATCGAAAAATTGAAATAAAAATTAAATTACAGCAAGCCGATTCACATAAAGGTAAGGGTTAGGTTAAGGGTTAGGGTTAGGGTTAGGTTAAGGGTTAGGGTTAGGGTTAGGTTAAGGGTTAGGGTTAGGGTTAGAGCGTTAGCGTTACGTTTAGCGTTAGGTTAAGGGTTAGCGTTAGGTTTTTCATTACGTTAAGGGTTAGGTTTAGGGTTAGGGTTAGGGTTAGGGTTAGGGTTAGGTTTAGGGTTAGGTTAAGGGTTAGGTTTAGGGTTAGGTTTGGGGGGGTTAGGGTAAGGTTTTCGCTTTATTTTTACATTTTTCGATCTTTTCCGTCGCGCTGTGATGACGTCACATACGCGCTTTCGTCGACCGCGATTTTGTCGTCCGCGGTTTTGTGGTACAACCGTAGTAGCTATAGGTCTGTGAAGATTCTCAGTCATCCAGGTCATGGTTGTCTCAAAGGTGCTTTTTTCAAAAGGCAACTGGACTATGTTCTTTCCTTGAGGAAGACATTTCGCTTTTCATCCAAGAAGCTTCATGATTGATGATGCTTGGATGAGAAGAGGTGGCACAGTGGTTAGAGTGCAGTGCTGCAGGCTACTTCTGCTGACTGCTGGCTGCCCACAATTTGGCAGTTCAAATCTCACTGGCTCAAGGTTGACTCATCCCTCCATCCTTCCGAGGATGGGTAAGATGAGGACTCAGATTGTTGGGGACAATAGGCTGACTCTGTAAACTGGTTAGAGAGGGCTGTAAAAGCACTATGAAGTGGTATATAAGTCTGTTATTGCTAGAACAGAAATATGTTCCACAATGGGGAAAAAGTCCACTTGCCTTTTGAAAAAGCAACTTTGAGAAAACTATGTGGTAGCTCCACATATGAACTCAGCTATAGCTGCATATACAAATATTCAGACCTCCCAACCCTATAGATCTAAATTTCCCCTTTCTAACTACTTTCTTTATGACCAATACAAAATCCATGTAATTCTACAGACATGTTTGGTAAGATGAAGTTCTGTGAAATCCTTGGTGATCTATGAGCTTGATTGTTCAATACAATACAATACAATACAATACAATACAATACAATACAATACAATAGCAGAGTTGGAAGGGATTTTGGAGGTCTTCTAGTCCAACCCCCTGCTTAGGCAAGAAACCCTATACTGTTTCAGACAAATGGCTATCCAACATCTTCTTAAAGACTTCCAGTATTGGGGCAGTGACAATTCATTACCCAACAAGGGTAATCAACCAACAATATCAACGGTAGATGAAGATATCTTCCATTGATCTGGAATGATAATGTTGACTTCCCAATCAGCAACGTCCACCTTCTGTCTCTTCAACTAGCAAAGTCTCAACCGTGTCTGGCCTTTGTGATTTATTGGTGCTGGATTTTCCTTCCTTCAAAATATCTTGCCTTAAACGTGTTAAGTCATTCTCTCTTCCTCACCCCAAAAAATGCAATAAAGTTTTTTTTTTCTCAGTTGGACTGTAGCATTAAATTTATTACTGAGAATAATTTGTATTGTATTGGCTTTATGCCTATGTTCCTTTTTTGTACAAGAGCCATGATGATGCAGGGGTTAGAGTGCAGTACTGCAGGCTACTTCTGCTGACTGCCAGCTGCCTGTAATTTGGCAGTTCGAATCTCATAAAGCTGAAGGTTGACTCAGCCTTCCATCCTTCCAAGGTGGGTAAAATGAGGACCCAGATTGTTTTGGGTAATATACTGATTCTGTAAACTGTTTAGAGAGGGCTGTGGAGCACTGTAAAGCACCATATAAGTCTAAGTGCTATTGCCATTGGTACCTCCTATCCAGTGGTGGGTTTCAAAAATTTTTCAAGCCTACTCTGTCAGTGTGGCCTCCTTTGTGGGAGTGGCTTGCTGGCTATGTGACCTGGTGGGAGTGGCTTGCTGGCCATGTGTTCTCTCTCTCTCTCTCTCTCTCTCTCTCTCTCTCCTTCCTTTTGCCTCTCTGTCCCTTTTTTTCTTTCATCTCTTTTTCTTTTCTTTCTTTTTTCTTTTTTTCTTTCTTCCTCTCTCTCTCTCTCTCTCTCTCTCTCTCTCTCTCTCTCTCTCTCTCTCTCTCTCTCTCTCTCTCCTTCCTTTTGCCTCTCTGTCCCTTTTTTTCTTTCATCTCTTTTTCTTTTCTTTCTTTTTTCTTTTTTTCTTTCTTCCTCTCTCTCTCTCTCTCTCTCTCTCTCTCTCTCTCTCTCTCTCTCTCTCTCTCTCTCTCTCTCTCTCTCTCTCTCTCTCTCTCTCTCTCTCTCTCTCTGTGTCAGTGGTGGGTTTCAAAAAAATTTGGAACCTCTTCTGTAGGTGTGGCCTGCTTTCCGGGTCCACTGGTGGAACCTCTTCTAACTGGTTCAGTAGATTTGACGAACCGGTTCTACCAAATAGGTGCGAACTGGTAGGAAACCACCTCTGCTCCTATCTCCAGTTTACCATCCTGTTGGTTATCTGTCTTTATTAATTGAGATCCCTTGTGCTTCCAAACAGGCATGTTATCCAAGCAATTTTCTTTTTCTTTGCAGCATAAGATGCTATTTTTTCCCTAAGTGACGACTCATCTTTTTAAAATTAAATAAAACCTAAAACTGAAGATGAGGATCCTGGCTAGCATGGGGATTAGTGGATAACAGTAGGAAGACTGGGGTTATAGTCAGGCTAATGGGAGTCAGCTCAAATTGATTTTTGCCTAATTTAGATAATCCAGCTTCAGAAGAAATTATTACACTTGTTTCGTTCAAAAATAGCTTGGAACTGGTAACAAATTATTTAGCAAGATATAGTCTACTCAATGAAAATCAGTAATCAAATCAATGACTTTGATTTCCCACCTGCTTCTGTTTATCTGCAGGCTTAGCATTTAGGTGATGAAGAAATGAGAAAAGAGGTATACAAATGAATGATAAAATGATTTCTATTTTTCCTAAACTTCTAAGCAACTTTCTAATATGGTTTTGTGAGAGTGTGTATTTTTATTTAAGACCAAGGTAGCTGGACAACATCTGAACATGATTTATGTTCTAAATACCAAACATGATTTATGTTCTAAATACCAGTAATTAATGATTTTAATTAAACATTTGAAGTAACATTTCCGATCAGATATATGTATGCCTTTCTTAATGGACACAATCACACTCTGATAAACAAGAGAACTGAAAAAGTCCAAAATAAGAATTAAATATTAGGGGGAGTGGAATCATCACAAATTGTTACTGATTCATCCAAAAATGATGAAGAAAGAGGCATCATGTTTAATTCTCTTTTGTGAAAGAGAATCATATTAACATCCTTTGGAATAATTAGTCTTAAAGAGTTAAATCTTCTAGGACTAATATGATGTCCATGGATTCTTGAAGTCATTTTACAAGTCTTTATCAGTGCTGACTAACAAAGCAGATAATTCATCCAAATTATCTTCTAATTCTACAACTGCATGACATTTATTCAAACTGTAAGTGAATTACATCTCTATTAGAATTCTGGGGAAAATATATATAATAGAGAAAGAGATTTATTATGCGCTATTCTGTTTTTATGTGAAGACAACGAATAATTCCTACTTAATACCAATCCTTTTTTTTTTCAGGGAGGTTGAACAAAATAGGAAAAAGTGAGCATCCTTGTTTACTGTCCCCCCCCCGCCCCCCGCATTTATTTGAAAAACTCCCAGTGGAAGACAAAAGGTTTTTAAGTGAGAAAGGCATTTGGACTGTAGTCTGAACAGCACTTAATGCGAACACATCGGGAATCAGGCACAGAAGTGTGTGATTAGACCTGTGTGTCACCAAAGGTTTAAAATACTCCTGTGTATTTTAACGCAAGCAGATGGATATATTAAATTGCAATCTGCTCTAGCAGTTTTTAAGCTTTAAAGGAGAATGGGAAAATTCATAGAAGGGAAGTCTATATGGGCTAAATGCATCTTGAAGTCTCAATGTTACTCTGAGTCGGGAGTAACAACATGTTGCAGAGAAATAACACACAGAGAGAGGGGTAGGTTCCAGCAGGCACTACTGCCGGTTTGTTCTTGTGCGCACTTCACACGTGTGCTTGTGCGTGCATGCGCAGTACAATTAAAATTGTTCTGCGCATGTGCAGAAGTGAAAACAAGATGGCAGCATCGACGGCACCGAATGGGGAACCGGTTCAGGAATGTGGCAGGCCTGGGTTGCTGCTGGTTCCAGCGACCCAGGCTGCCAAATCACTACCGGTTCGGTCACCTCATTCTCTGTCATCCCCTTCTTCTTTTGCCCTCAATCGTTCCCAGCATGAGGCTCTTCTCCAGTGAGTCCTTCCTTCTCATTAGGTGGCCAAAGTATTTGAGTTTCATCTTCAGGATCTGACCTTCTAAGGAGCAGTCAGGGTTGATCTCCTCTAGGACTGACCGGTTTGATCACCTTGCAGTCCAAGGGACTCGCGGGAGTCTTCTCCAGCACCATAGTCCAAAGGCCTCAATTCTTTGGCGCTCAGCCTTTCTTATGGTCCAACTTTCACAGCCATACATTGCAACTGGGAAAACCACATTGGTTAGCGGTTATCAAAGGGAAAACTGTCACTGTTGCTTAGACTCCCAGTCATCTGTGAGATGATTGTTTCATCGTTGCTGAAAGACTAAAATGGCTCCTGTTTAATGAGGAAATTATTTTCCCCAAACGGTCTTCGCCTGGTAGACAGCTGTCTCAAAAGTTAGGTCCTGACAGTTTCGCTTCGCTTTCTAACCAGTGACTGACATTAGTGTCTTGGCTTATTCCTACTGTTTTTTCTCTTACTGTCAATTCCAAGTAAGTTAAGGTTCCATAGTTTTCTTCCTCTAGCTGTTAAGAGAAAAAATGTACTTTTTGATTTTTTTTGAAAAATTCATCTTCCTTCCTTCCTTCCTCCCTTCCTTCCTTCTTCCTTCCTTTCTCTTTTTCCTTCTCATTCTGTTTTCTTTCCTCTTCTCTTTTTTAAATACTAACATTCTAAATAGTTCATCATTTCTTTCTTTTCCTTTCTTTCTCTTTTTTCCTTATCTTTCTTTTTCTTCTTTCCCTTCCTCTGTTTTCCTTTTTTCAATACTAGCATTCTGAATAGTTCATCATTTGATTGTAATTGCCTTGATTGGGATTATTGCTCCAACTTCCTTTTGGCATCCGCTCCACAAATAAATAATCCAGTAAGCACATATACAGATTTTCCAATTTATCTGCTTTATTTGTATAATATGAATCAATTAAATTTGCACAGAGCAAACGTCCACATTCGAGACTCGCTTCTCTGAGTTTTTTCAATTTCCCTGTAGAGTTTTAATACCTGATTAGGATTGTTTTTGGTAATTAAGATTTAAGTATCCAATCCCCTAAGATGTCTTATAGAGAGCACTGTCAATTAGCAACTCACCAGGATTTTTTCTTTCCCAGGCTTAGTCAAGGTGTATCTTCTCACTTTTCCAACTGTTTTGGGGCAGGGCATGTTGTTTTAGAGACTTTTGGGAGGAAACTTGAATCTTGCAATTGGGATCATCTGCGGGACACTAAAGCCAAATATGTTCCAGACCTACCAAATGGAGAGAATTCCAAATTGTCCTCATAGACCTAAAGCCAATCTACTTTCAAGTGACCTGGGAGAAGGGAGGTCTTACAGCTGTTACAGCTGTTGCTATAAGAGGCTTCAGATCTACGAATAGCAATAGCTTAGCCTTTAGGCTTATATACCACCCTATAGTGGATGCGGTGGCTCAGCGGCTAAGATGCTGAGCTTGTTGATCAGAATGGTCAGCAGTTTGATGGTTCGAATCCCTAGCACCGCATAATTGAGTGAGCTCCCGTTATTTGACCCAGCTTCTGCCACCCTAGCAGTTCGAAAGCACATAAAAAATGCAAGTAGAAAAATAGGGACCAGCTTTGGTGGGAAGGTAACAGTGTTCCATGCACCCTCAACATTTAGTCATACCAGCCACATGACCACAGAGACATCTTTGGACAGTGCTGGCTTTTCGGCTTTGAAATGGAGATGAGCACCACCCCCTAGAGTCAGGAACAACTAGCAGATAGGTGCAAGGGAAACCTTTACCTTTTTACCACCCCATACAAACCACTTTCTGAATGGTTTACAAGGTAGAAGCATTATTTGCAAATTGTTCCCAACAATCTGGGCCCCCATTTTCAGAAGGGTAGAAGGCGGAGTCAACCTTGAGCCCTGTTGGGATGAAACTCCAGGCTGTGGGCAGAGTTTGCCAGCAATAGTGCACTTTAACCACTGCACCACCAGGGTTCCTAAGTGGAGAAGCTAGTGGAATGACCAAGTGTGGGTCATTGGACTATTTATCCTGTTGTTGTTGTTGTTGTTGTTGTTGTTGTTGTTGTTGTTGTTGTTGTTGTTTTGAATAGTGAAATAATAGTGGGATTATTAAATAATAAATAGTGGAATTATTAAATAAATAATGGGAATGGAATGGAATGGAATGGAATGGAATGGAATGGAATGGAATGGAATAGAATAGAATAGAATAGAATAGAATAGAATAGAATAGAATAGAATAGAATAGAATAGAATAGAATTCTTTATTAGCCAAGTGTGATTGGACACACAAGGAATTTGTCTTTGGTGCAGATGCTCTCAGTGGACATAAAAAGACAAGATACATTAGTCAAGAATCATAAGGTACAGCGCTTAATGATAGTCAGGGGGTACAAATAAGCAATCAAATCATACTAGTAAACAATCAATAATAATCATAAGGGTACAAGCAACAAAGTTACAGTCACAGAGTCACAGGTGGGAGGAGATGGGTGATAGGAACGATGAGAAGATTAATAGTAATGCAGCCTTAGTGAATCGTTTGACAGTGTTGAGGGAATTATTTGTTTTACAGAGTGATGGTGTTCGGGGGAAAACTGTTCTTGTGTCTAGTTGTCTTGGTGTGCAGTGCTCTATATAGCATCGTTTTGAGGGTAGGATTTGAAACAATTTATGCCCAGGATGCGAGGGGTATATAAATATTTTCACAACCCTCTTTTTGACTCGTGTAATCTACAGGTCCTCAATGGAAGGCAGTTTGGTAGTAATTGTTTTTTTTTCCTGCAGTTCTAACTATCCTCTGAATTCTGTATCTGTCTTGTTGGGTTGCAGAACCAAACCAGACAGTTATAGAGGTGCAGATGACAGATTGCTAAATAATAAAGAATTTTCAGGGTGAAGAGGGGTGGGGGGAAGCATTGTAACCTTTGATAAATTTCCCCTCTATGAATATATCCAAGCAGCCCTTAAAATCAAAGGCTGTTATCTCATCTTCTGATAGGCCCTGGTGGCGCAGTGGTTAGAAGGCAATATTGCAGGTTAACTCTGCCCACAGCCTGGAGTTCGATCCTGATGGGCTCCTGGGTAGATTCTGTCATCCATCCTTCTGAGGTTGGTAAAATGAGGAGCCAGATTGTTTGGGGGGCCAATACGCTGACATTTGTAAGCTTCTCAGAGAGTGCTATAAAGTATACTATAGCAATAGCAATAGCAGTTAGACTTATATACCGCTGCATAGGGCTTTCAGCCCTCTCTAAGTGGTTTACAGAGTCAGCATATCGCCCCCACAGTCTGGGTCCTCATTTCACCCACCTCAGAAGGATGGAAGGCTGAGTCAACCTTGAGCCGGTGAGATTAGAACCTCCGAACTGCAGATAACAGTCAGCTGAAGTGACCTGCAGTACTGCACCCTAACCACTGCGCCACCTCGGCTCTTATATGGAGAGGTATATAAGTCTAAGTGCTATTGTGATTCTGATAATATAGCTTATTATGTACTGTGAGAAGAAGGGTTTGATTCTAAATTTCCTTCCAATCAATTTAATTGGATGACTCCTGGTCCTAATGTTTTAGGAGGAAAACATTTTATTCTTTATATAGTTCAATCCTGCCTTGTCCCCTTTTTCTAACTTAACGGGTCCCAAGCATTCTAGATTTATCTTGCAAGAATTTCGTTCAAGCACTTTGATTATTTTTGCTGCCATCGTCTGGGTTAATAAGACTGTTTGTTTGCTGTGCAGGCTGCCCAGTTTCAATGGTTTATGGTATATAAAAAAGTAATAAAATACAATTGACGAATTAAATCCCTTAAAAGCAATAGGATAAAAGTCTGGGGAAGAAGATAATGTGATGGTTGTATTTAAGTTGGAGTGATTGGAAGGTTCTTAATATTTTTTAAAGAAATAAGGTACTTGTTTCTCACAGGATAAGTATATTTTATCCTTGGCACAAAAACTAAGGCCCCCACCTGTCTGTTTGTTGTGAAATATCTGGGTTTGCATTTATCCTGCATGTATTCAAAGCATAATCACATATTAGTTAGCAATAGCAATAGCAGTTAGACTTATATACCGCTTCATAGGGCTTTCAGCCCTCTCTAAGCGGTTTACAGAGTCAGCATATTGCCCCCAACAACAATCCGGGTCCTCATTTTACCCACCTCGGAAGGATGGAAGGCTGAGTCAACCCTGAGCCGGTGAGATTTGAACAGCCGAACTGCAGAACTGCAGTCAGCTGAAGTAGCCTGCAGTGCTGCATTTAACCACTGCGCCACCTCGGCTCTCTTGCAATAAGTTTTCAAGGAAGAAATGAAGGAGGGAGGGGGGGTGGGAGGTAGGAAAGGAAGGAGGGAGGGAAGGAAGGATGGAAGGAGGGAGGGAGGGAGGGAGGGAGGGAGGAAGGAAGGAAGGAAGGAAGGAAGGAAGGAAGGAAGGAAGGAAGGAAGGAAGGAAGGAAGGAAGAAAAGAAGGAAGGAAATAACCCCTCATCCTACTGGTATCTATTTTGTGCTAATATCAAGATTGGAAACACATTACCAGGGAAAAATGTCACTTCTGATGAAGCATTTTAAAGAATTTGCAGAATCAAATTTAGGATGTCTTTGCTAAGCTGTTTTATGGTGGAGTCTCCCATTGAAAATGTGATAAGTCTTCATGTAAAAATGCTGATTTGAATTAGATTTTGAATATATGCCATCCTCAATTAGCCTTTCCTTCATCAAAATGATCTCACAAACACAGAGGAATGAATCTTTATTTCCTCCTTTGCACATGGGAGGTCATTTGTCAGATTTAATATCCTTCTACCTACGTCTTTCTACATGCTTTGGGTTCGAGATGGATGACCACAGACATCAAGTAGGGGAGGGCAACATCACGGAATATTCCCATTCTGTTTTAATGAGATGCTGGGAGTAATATCACCTTCGGTTTTAAAGTTGTAACTTAGAAACACAGTCTAGAAAATATTACACGAATTCCCTTTGATCTGATATGGGTGTGTATACATATCTCTACATGGGGCAGCCCTTGAAGAGCATTCGGAGACTTCAACTTGTCCAGAATGCAGCCGCGCGAGCGATTGTGGGTGCACCCCGGTACACCCACGTCACACCTATCCTCCACGAGCTGCACTGGCTGCCTATTGGTCTTCGGATACGCTTCAAGGTGCTAGTCCATAAAGCCCTTAATGGTATTGGACCTGGGTACTTGAGAGACCGCCTGCTGCCAATTACCTCCAATAGACCTATTAGATCCCACAGACTAGGCCTCCTCCGAATTCCATCTACCGGCCAATGCCGATTGGCTACCACCCAGAGGAGGGCCTTCTCTGTGGCTGCTCCGGCTCTCTGGAACGAACTCCCCGTGGAGATTCGGACCCTCACCACCCTTCAGGCTTTCCGCAAAGCCCTTAAAATCTGGCTGTTCCGACAGGCCTGGGGCTGACGAGTTCCCATCCCCGCTCGAATTGTGTGCTTGTTGATTGTTTTTAAATTGTTGTATTTGTTTGTCCATTGTTTTCCTCCTGTTTGTATCCCCTCCCCTTACTTTGGTTTGTGAGCCGCCCTGAGTCCCTCTGGAATAGGGCGGCATATAAATGCAATAAATCAAATCAAATATACATACAGTATAGAGCGGCATGCTCTACTCAACAGTTTGGTTCTGGAGAATATAGATACTACACACCCAGATGACATAGTAGGCTACTTAACATTTTCTTTCACTAGATGATATAGGGAGGTTCATCATGCTTTTCCTTTTGGGGAAAAGTAACGTTATTGAAAATGTGAAATAAAACAAAGAACTTGGAAACAAAGATATAAAAAGCAGGAGATTAAAGGATGGGATAGAATAGGATTGGGGTGGGGGAGAGGAAAGGAAAGGGGAGAGGAGGGGAGTGTCGGAAGCCTGGGAGGGGGAGTGAAAGAGGAAGGGGAAAGGGGGAAAGCAAAGGAAAGGAAAGAAAGGAAGGAGGGAGGGAGGAAAGGAAGCAAGCAAGCAAGAAGGAAAGGAGGGAGGGAAGGAAGGAAGGAAGACAGCCAGGAAAGGAAAGGAAAGGAAAGGAAAGGAGGGAGGGAGGAGGTATGGAAGGATGGAAGCCAAGAAAGGAAAACAAAGTAAAGTAAAGTAAAGTAAAGTAAAGTAAAGTAAAGTAGGTAGGTAGGTAGGTAGGTAGGTAGGTAGGTAAGTAGGTAGGTAAGGAAGGAAGGAAGGAAGGAAGGAAGGAAGGAAGGAAGGAAGGAAGGAAGGAAAGGAAAACTTTTTCAAGCCAATCTTGTTTCTGCCATATATTGATTTCCTGATTCACTTTTCGACTTTTCTTTTTCTTTAAACAAACCAGCTCTGTCCATTTGAGGATCACATGAAACTGCCATCCCCTTCCTTTCAACCCATGCACTTGTCTTCATATATTTATCAAACATATATTTGTTTCCTAGCTAAACAGTTATCATTATCTGTTCACTTCCTTTTGTATAGGCCAAATGTTATTTATTTTAATGCCATTAGTGTAGTTGCTTCCTTGAGGCTGTTTCTGGAGGCAGAAGCAGAGATCTCTCTCCCGCTTTTTTCAACTTCAGTCTATTTCTGAGGCTGTAAAAGAGGGGTGAAGAGAAGGGGGGAAATAAATGAAGGATTATCGGAAGGTGACTATTCTTAGACAGGGATCTAAGAAGGACCACACAAAACTTTGATTAGACCTCAAACCAGGGATGAAATTCAGCAGATTCTGACTGGTTCTGAAGAACCGATAGCGGAAATTTTGAGTAGTTCAGAGAACCGGCAAATACCATCTCTGGCTGGCCCCGCCCCCATCTATTCTCTGCCTCCCGAGTCCATCCACATGACCACAGAGACGTTTTCAGACAGCTCTGGTTATTCGGCTTTGAAACAGAGATGAGCACCCCCCACCTAGAATCAGGAACGACTAGCACATATGTCCGAGGGGAACCTTTACCTATATCTTATTATGCCTGTTAAATGTTAGGATATGGAACCATGTTTTTGGCTAAGTTCCTATGCTGAGGAACAATTTGATAACAATTGGATATTGTGTTTTATTTTATATAAGAGATGATCCTGTTGGTGCTATATCTTGGGTTGTGCTCAGCTTTAGGTGTCAAATAGATAAAGTTAAAATCATGTGCTGTAGATGGAATAACAAACTACTTTTTAGAAGTTAGCTGGCAAGCAACAAACAAACTCCAAGGGGTCTATGGTCTCCTTTGGAACCTGATGCTGTTTAGTAAAAGATCTGCCAAGATACATACCTACTTTCCATCTGCTCATCCTGAGCATTCATAAATAGTTTATTCCAAAAATGCTTAGGCTGATTATATCAAGATTATTTTGAAAATTCCTGCTGCATGGAGTGATGGGTATCTTGAAGGAATATGAAATAGCCCCCAAAAATACCCCCCCCCCCAAAAAAACCAACCCCAAGACAAGTTTGCTTAGGCCAGACATATCCAACTACAGCTAGTAATGTGGCCCCAGAAGTTTATAAAGATTTATCATTATTATGTGATTTTCAAAATCTAAAAATACTGTGTTTCTCTGAAAATAAGACATTGTCTTATTTTCTTTTGAACCCCGAAATAAGTACTTGGCCTTTTTTTTTGGGGAGGTCTTATTATTTTTGAGGTGCAGGAGGCAGTGAGTGTGGTCATCTCATGGCTGCTGCTGTGTTGCAATATTTTTGGAGAGGGCTTATTTTCAGGGGAGGGCTTACTTTAGCACATACACTCAAAGCCCGATTGGGCTTGTTATCCAGGGAGGTCTTGTTTTTGGGGAAACAGGGTATATAGATTGGGAGAAACCATGCTTAATAGCCGTAACCAATCTTGAAATCTTAGTGGACAACTAATTAAATATGAGCCAACAGCATGCAATAACAGCCAAAAAAGCCAATGCAATTCCAAGTTGCATTAACAGTTGGATTCAATCAAGATCATGTGCTGTACTAATACCATTCTATAAAGACTTAGTAAGACCACACATAGAATATTGCATTCAGTTTGGTCACCACACTATAAGAAAGATGTGGAGATTCTAGAAAGTGCAGAGAAGAGCAACAAAGATAGCGGACTGGAGGCTAAAACATATGAAGAACAGTTGCAGGAACTGGGCATGGCTAGTCTCGTGAAGAGAAGGACCAGGAGAGACATGATAGCAGTGTTCCAATATTTGAGGGGCTGCCACAGAGAGGAATGGGTCAACCTATTTTCCAAAGCACCTGAAGGCCAGACAAGGAATAATGGAGGGAAACTGACCAATGATTTGGTTTGGTTTGGTTGGTTGGTTTGGTTGCGTTTATTTATAGGCCGCCCTTTTCCCTGAGGGGACTCAGGGCGGCTAACAACTTATGGGAGGGGAAGACATACAGTAACATAAAAATACAATATATAACTAAGATCAAACAACATTCATTCAATATTCGGGCGGGGGCAAACTATGGTCTTTACCCCCAGGCCTGGCGGGATAGCCAGATCTTGAGGGCTGTGCGGAAGGTCTGAAGGGTGGTGAGGGTACGAATCTCCACGGGGAGATCGTTCCAGAGGGTCGGAGCTGCTACAGAAAAGGCTCTCCTCCGCGTAGTTGCCAGCCGACACTGGCTGGCAGATGGCACTCGGAGGAGGCCTAATCTGTGGGATCTTATGGGTCGAGAGGAGGTAATTGGCAGAAGGCGGTCTCCCAAGTACGCAGATCCACTACCATGAAGGGCTTTATAGGTAGTAAGAAGCACCTTGAAGTGCACACGGAGGCCAACAGGTAGCCAGTGCAGCTCGCGGAGGATAGGTGTTATGTGGGCGAACCGAGGTGCACCCACGATCACTCGCGCGGCCGCATTCTGGACTAGCTGAAGCCGCCGAATGCTCTTCAAGGGCAGCCCCATGTAGAGCACATTGCAGTATTCCAGCCTAGAGGTCACGAGGGCGCGAGTGACTGTTGTGAGAGCCTCCCGATTCAGGTAGGGTCGCAACTGGCGCACCAGGCGAACCTGGGCAAATGCCCCCCTGGTCACAGCCGACAGGTGGTGATCAAAAGTCAGCTGTGGATCCAGGAGGACTCCCAAGTTGCGAACCCTGTCTGAGGGGTGTAAATTTTGACCCCCCAGCCTGATCGTTGGAACACTAGCCAAATTTTTGGGAGGGAAACACAACAGCCACTCGGTCTTTTCTGGGTTGAGTACAAGCTTGTTAGCCCGCATCCAGTCCCTAACGGCTTCAAGACCCCGGTTCATCACGTCCACCGCTTCATTGAGTTGGCACGGGGCGGACAGATACAGCTGCGTATCGTCCGCGTATTGGTGGTATCTTATCCCGTGCCTCCGAATGATCTCACCCAGCAGTTTCATGTAGATGTTAAATAGTACGGGGACAGGACCGACCCCTGCGGCACCCCATATGATAGGGGCCTCGTGGTCGATCTCTGACCCCCGACCAACACCGACTGCGACCTGTCCGAGAGGTAGGAGGAGAACCACCGTAAAACGGTGCCTCCCACCCCCACCTCCCGCAGTCGTCGCAGAAGGATACCATGGTCGATGGTATCGAAAGCCGCTGAGAGATCGAGGAGAACCAAGATGGAGGCATAGCCTCCATCCCTGGCTCTCCAGAGATCATCGGTCAATGCGACCAAAGCGGTTTCTGTGCTGTAACCAGGTCTGAAGCCGGACTGGAAGGGGTCCAGGTAATCGGCTTCCTCCAAGGACCGCTGGAGCTGGTAGGCCACCACCTTCTCAACAACCTTCCCAATGAAGGGGAGGTTGGAGACTGGACGATAGTTGTTAAGTACGGCTGGATCCAAAGATGGTTTCTTCAGGAGGGGTCTCACCACCGCCGTTTTAAGTGCGGCGGGGAAGTGCCCCTCCCGAAGTGAGGCGGTAATAACCGCTTGGATCCAGCCCCGTGTCACCTCCCCGCTGTTAGCAACCAGCCAGGAGGGACACGGGTCCAGTACACAGGTGGAGGCACTCACAGCCCTCATGGCCTTGTCCACGTCCCCAGAAGTAACATCCTGAAACTCAACCCAGCGATGGTCAACCAACTCGTCCTCTCGTGCCTCGGCTGGCTCTGCAAAGGTGGAGTCCAAATCCGACCGAAACCGAGCAACTTTGTCCGCCAAGAACTGGGCATAATCCTCAGCCCTACCCTGCAAGGGGTCCCCCGTATCCCTCTTATTTAAGAGGGAGCGGGTTATCCTAAACAGGGCGGCTGGACGAGACTCGGCGGACGCAACCAAGGTGGCAATATAAGATCTCTTTGCTGCCCTAAGTGCCCTGATGTAATCCTTGGTGCAGGTTGTTAAGAGTGCTCGGTTCGGTTCGGATTTATCGGACCTCCACAAGTGCTCTAGGCGTCTCCTCCGGCGCTTCCTCTCCCGGAGCTCCTCGGTGAACCAAGGAGGCCTCCGGGATCCGCCGCCTCGGAGGGGCCGTAGTGGCGCAATCCGGTCGAGGGTCTCCGATGCTGCCGAATGCCAGGCGGCAGCCAGAGTCTCTACCGGACTGTGGGCGAGAGTATCAGGAATAACCCCAAGCTCCGTCTGGAACCTCAAAGGGTCCATAAGTCGCCTGGGGCGGAACCACTTGGTCGGTTCCTCCTCCCTACAGTGGGGGTTTGGTCTTCGGAAGTCAAGCCTCAGTAGGCAGTGGTCTGACCACGACAGGGGTATGATCTCATTACCCCTCAGACCAAGATCACAAGTCCACTGCTCCGAATGAGAGATTCAACCTAGTAACAAGGAGGAATTTTCTGACAGGCAGAACAATCAACCAATGGAACAGCTTTGCTTTCAGAAGTTGTAGGAGGTTCATCACTGGAGGCTTTCAAGAAGAGATTGGACTACCATTTGTCAGAAATGGTGTAGGGTCTCCTGTTTGGGCAGCGGGTTGGATGACCTACAAGGTCCCTTCCAACTCTGTTATTCTATTATATATTAACAACATTATATGTTCCCTTTCATTCAATAGAATGCAAGCAAGCCAAAAACCTGGGCACCATGGTTTATGCCATTTTTTTCCTAAAATAAAATGCAGTCTAAGTTCATACTTAATTCTATAGCAAGTTTGCTAAAACTGACTTGTCTGATTTTAAGCTCATACTTTGCATGCCCATCTCAATGCCATTAGAAGAACCAAGGTGGCAACAATTCACCAGAAGCTCCTTCCAAATTGTCTCTAGCCTGGTCCTTCCAATCTACGCATGCCTTCAAGTAGCAAGCAAAGAATTTGGATCAGTACCAGAGGTGGGTTCCTACCAGTTCGCACCTATTCGGTAGAACCGGTTCGTCAAATCTACCGAACCGGTTAGAAGAGGTTCCACCAGTGGACCCGGAAAGCAGGCCACACCTACAGAAGAGGTTCCAAAAAATTTTGAAACCCACCACTGGTCCTTGGATATGATTATTCTACACTATCATGCTCATATTTATAAAACTCAGTGCCTCTGTGACAGGTAAGGATGACTCCTGCGTTTGTGGTGCAATCAGAACATTGCATGTGTTGAAGTTGTTTTAACACAAACCAAAGATGCCTTTTAAAAAACAAGTTTACATCATATTCTTATGCATGCCAGTGCTGTGTGTGAGGTAATTTAAGGTTGTTCTGACAAGTTTCATCGGCATCTTCATATCCGATCACATGGGTGGCAAGCCACTCCCACAAAGGAGGCCACACCCACAGAGTAGGTTCAAACTACTTTTGAAACCCACCACTGTTCAGTACCTTTCAATAAAGCACAGAAACAGATGAGGATTTATGCCTATCTACTGCACCATAGACAGCACAAACCACGAGTGATAGATTCATAGGTTCATGGTGTGGCGGGCATGTTTAGCTTTTGCAAATCTGTTTCAGTTACATCTGAATTAGCCCCACTTGATTTCCTGTTTTTAACTTACTAGGTTTAATGAAAATCTATCAGATTGGCTAAAGTTAAAAACAAAATATGAGAAAAAAATGAACAACCTAACATCTGACCATATCATTAGATTTTATTAGTTTAACTAGTTAATTAGGTCCTGAATTTTGGTAAATATGACTAGGGAAAATATGATAGAATAAAAATGCAATGAATCAAACGCTCCAAATACCAACCAATGTTTATTTATTTGGTTGTTTGTTTATTGTTTATTTATTTTGCATTAGGCAGATTTCTCCTGAAGGCTCAGCAGTTTACAAAGATAATATGAGATAATGATAGTCCTTAAAGCCACAGTTCCACATTAAAAATGTTGCCAGATGTAAATTCAATAGAGCTCTAATCTTCCATCTTTAAACAGAGAAAAAAGCCTGTACATGTTGAGTCAAGAATGAGTTTTGAAGAGTTTATTACACCTTTTTCCCTGCAGAGACAATCATGATGGTTCCTTATCTCACATCAGTCTCTTGAGAATTTCATAACACTTTTTTTTTTTAAAAAAGGGAGAGTGAAGAGAAGAACACCTTTATTTGTGAATTAAATGAAGAGAACAAGACGAAAGAAAGAATAAAATAAGAGAACAAAACAATGTCATAATCGTATTTATCTTTTCAATTTTTATCATGGACATGACATCAAAAAGATATTTTACCATCCCCAAAAGGAGTGCAGTGGTTTGTGTGGTTAGGACACTGTGTTGACAAGTTGCAAGCCCATGTTCAAGACCTGATGTTATGACCCAGATCCCCAAACACGACAAACC